>NW_026878065.1:0-23275 GCF_032173495.1 Musca vetustissima | reverse complement strand
TGTTATGTTTTTTGCACTTACTGGTTCAGGTTGGTCTTGCTGTAAATTTTAAGATTAGAAATTTTCTATTTTAGCCTGGCTGAATAGTAAATTTTCATTCAAAGTTTCTATTTAGCCTGGCTGAATAGTAAATTTTCATTAGAAATTTTCTATTTAGCCTGGCTGAATAGTAAATTTTCATTAGAAATTTTCTATTTAGCCTGGCTGAATAGTTAATTTTCATTAGAATTAGAAATTATCTATTTAGCCTGGCTGAATAGTAAATTTTCATTAGAAAATTTCTATTTAGCCTGGCTGAATAGTAAATTTTTGTTAGAAATTTCTATTTAGCCTGGCTGAATTGTAAATTTTTGTTGGAAATTTATATTCAGCTTGGCTGAATTGTAATTTTTTGTTGGAAATTTATATCCAGCTTGGCTAAATAGTAAATTTTCGTTAGAAATTTCTATTTAGCCTGACTGAATAGTAAATTTTTGCTGGAATTTTCTATGTAGCTCGGCTGAATAGTAAATTTTTGTTGGAAATTTCTATTTAGCCTGGCTGAATTTTAAATTTTGGTTGATAATTCCTCTTTAACCTAGCTGAATAATACATTTTTTGAGAAATTCCTATTCAAAATTTTCGTGAATAATTTCTTTTCAGCTTCTTCAGAACTTTATTTTATGTTTGCAGGATTTGCATTTGATTTCGACAATTAATGGAATTTCCATTACCCATAATAAATTACCTTTGCAGTAGAATTTAATATGTCCCACCCCATTTGAACATCCATTCATTCGTTCATATGTAAACGAACTTAATGACTTACGAAACAATCAAATTGCTTCTTATAATTTCCAAATAAATGATGTTCGCTTATCCCGAAGTCAATCAATATGGACTGGCAGCCAACCAGCACATTTAGAGAGAATTGCAATTACATTGAAATATTAATGCTGATTTTCGTAACTTTAAGATGAAATTTGCAATCGCATTAGAAAAGAAAATATGCAAAACGGTTATGGCCGATGCGATGCGCGGCGATTAATTTTTGGCGTCCATTATCTCCAGCCACACAAAATTCGTTCGTTCGTTACGGGTCGCAGTTGAGTTGAGTTTTACACAATACCGCAGCAACCTTTGCCACAATTAGCTGCTGTTGGCCGGGGAAAATGTCTTGCAGCTGCATTTTCTCTAATTGGGAGAATATTGCATTGCAATGGAATGGAATAGAACCTCATTACCGGTTAATTATCAAAAATATAAAATCTAATTGTAATATTACGGAAGTAGCAATTAGTGACGAGAAGCCACAATACTCTAATACTAAATGGCGATGATGATGACGATGGCGATGCTGCTAATGGTGGTGAAATGGCGAAATTGTGCTGAAAATTTCTATGACAAATGAATGGTATTGTGAAACAAAGAAAAAAAACGAAATAAAATGGGGTTTAGTTTGGGACAAAATTCTAATTGAAATCTCATATAAAACTAAACTAGAGTTATAGGGTGGAAGAAAAAAAAATAATATTTAAATATTAAAATTGTCAATAAAAAATATTCAACTACAAAGTATATATTTATGTGCACTTAAATGATACCAGCTACCAGTAAAATTGCATATGTATGTGTGTGGATCAAAAGATTTGAATGTTTTGTCTAGCTACTGAAAAACACATCCCCAGATAATAGCAAAAATATACATGTGGCTATGTGTTTGTATTATCACGAAAAGTTTATATTTTTAGTATTTTACACAAAAAGGGTGAAAAGTCTTTTGTGCTAATGGCGCTCAGTAGTCTGGTCTGAAGATGAGAAATTTATCAAGGAAAAGAATTTATTTTCTTTTTACTGCCACTTGGCATTTCTTAAGTGTGTAGAAAAAAATAACATTTTGCATAAATCATATATTGAAGAAATATATATGAGACATGATAAAGAAATAATGTTACGGAACCCAGCAAACAATGTGGCAGAAGATAAACCAGTAAAGAAAGTTCAAAAGTAGGACGGGCCGACTATATGATACACTTCACCACTTTGGGTAGACATATCATCTTTGGATGATCGTTGATATGGAATCGGGTGAAAAACAAATGTGATCTACATAGATATTTAAACCCTAAAAAACATTCACATACCATTCTGAAATCTGTAAAAAATTTCATGCCAATCGGACAGACTTGAATTGTCCCAACCGGGCAAACATTTTCAGTTTAGTGCACAATTTACCTAAAATCGAACGGAACTATATCTAAATCTGAATTGATTCCAACAAAACTTCCAATATGCTTAATTTTGGACCTAATTCAGTGCGCTGTGCCAATCGGCTTAAATTTGACTCTTTATTGCTCCATTTACATAAAATCTGACGAAACTATATATGGAAGCTATGTCTAAATCTGAACCGATTCCAAAAAAACTTCGTAAACATAAATCTGGACATAATTCAGTACTCGGTGCAAATTTTTGTCTCAATCGGAAGAATATTGGCAGTACGGCCATTTACATAAAATCGGACGAAACTATATATGGGAGCTTTATATAAATCTGAATCGATTTCAGCGAAACATCGCATACACCAATCTGGACTCAAGTCAGTACTCCATGGAAAATTTTGTCTCAATCGGACCAATATTGACAGCATGGTGCTCCATTTACATAAAATCAGACAAGACTATATATGGGAGCTATATCTAAATCTGAATCGATTTCAACAAAACTTGGTATATATCAATCTAGACCTAATTCAATACTCTATGCTAAATTTTGGTTCACCATTTACCTAAAATCGGACGAAACTATATGTGGGAACTATATCTAAATCTGAACCGATTTTCTCCAATTTCAATAAAGTTCGTTCTTGGGCCAAATAAGTGACATGTGCCAAATTTCATTCAAATTGGATCATAGATGCGACCTGTACTTTGTTCACAAAAATACATGGACGGACGGACGTGTATAAATCTACTCAGAAAGTGAATCTATGCATATTCTCAAAAGGAACCATGTGTCGATCTCGATTCCTTTTGCCTGTTACAAACATAGGCACAAAGACATAATACCCTGTACCACAGTGAAGTGAAGGGTATAATAAAACATAGATTTGGGACAAAAAACGGACAAGGGCCCGACGAATTTTTTTCTATAGAAAAAACTTGGCCCAAGGGACCTGACGATTAATTTTTTCTATAGAAAAAACTTGGCCCAAGGGACCTGACGATTAATTTTTTTCTATAGAAAAAACCTGGCACAAGGGGCCGGACGACGATTTTTTCTATATAAAAAACTATTTGTTTTTTTTTTATAGAAAACACGACGAATTTGTTTGTATAGAAAAAACATGGCCCAAGGGGCTTGACGAATTTTTTGCTATACAAACCAACGTTCTGAAAAAAAATTTAAACCCATGGGTCTGATTTTTTTTTCTTTAGAAAAATTTGGTCCCAGGGGTCTGACGATTTTTTATTTATTTATTTTTTTGTCTTTAGAAAAATTTGGTCGCAAGTGTCTGATGAATTTTTTCAATAAAAAACTGGACCCAAGGGTCTAACGATTTTTTTTTTCTAAAGGAAAAAACTGGACCCAAGAGCCTGGCTGTTTTTTTTTTCTATAGAATAAAATGGAGCCATGGGTCTAACGATTTTTTTTTTCTATAGAAAAAAACTGGACCCAAGGGTCCAACGAATTTTTTTCTACAGGAAAAAACTGGACCCAAGGGTCTAACGAATTTTTTTCTACAGGAAAAACTGGACCCAAGGGCCTGACGATTTTTTTCTATAGAAAAAAATGGACCCATGGGTCTGACGACTATTTTTCTATAGAAAAAATGGAACCAAGCGTCTGAAGAATTTTTTCTATAGGAAAGAACTGGACCCAAGGGTCTGAAGAATTTTTTTCTATAAAAAAAAACTGGACCCAAGGGTCTGACGAATTTTTTCTATAGAAAAAAACTGGACCCAAGGGTCTGACGAAATTTTTTCTATAGAAAAAAACTGGACCCAAGGGTCTGACGAAATTTTTTCTATAGAAAAAAATGGACCCATGGGTCTGACGACTATTTTTCTATAGAAAAAAATGGAACCAAGCGTCTGAAGAATTTTTTCTATAGGAAAGAACTGGACCCAAGGGTCTGAAGAATTTTTTTCTATAAAAAAACTGGACCCAAGGGTCTGACGAATTTTTTCTAAAGAAAAAAACTGGACCCAAGGGTCTGGCGAAATTTTTTCTATAGAAAAAAAACTGGACCCAAGGGTCTGACGAAATTTTTTCTATAGAAAAAAATACTGGACCCAAGGGCCTGACGATTTTTTTTCTATAAAAAAAAAAAACTGGAGCCAAGGGTCTGACGAATTTTTTTCTACAGAAAACACTTTTTCGCTGCAATATAGTAGTCAATATTCAAGTCCATTACAATTTGGTCCTTAAAAATGTTTTACTAACCCAGTTTGTTTACGGAATTTAGTTAAAGACCATTTCCCACAAAAATCATTTCGGGGTATTCGTGGTACAACAACAAGAATCCGTTTTATAAAACCCGTTAAAAAATACTACTACTCCACATTTAATATTGCAAAATGCAAGTCGCCCTGAAAAAAAGGAAAACAAAACAGAAACACTAGCACACACGCACACCCAATGCTGAAAGCAAACAAGGCAAAAGCTAAAGAAAAGACGTTATTCCAAGATGAATATCTAAAGGAGCGAAACCCAAGTGCAGCCAACAGTCAACAACGGAAGAGCGTATAAAATGGAGTTATAGTTTTGCTGCATAATTTGCAAACAGCAGGAGTTGACTGACATGTCAGTTGACAGGCAAAACGGATATGAGCTTAAAAATGTTGGCACGTTGGAAAACACACACAGAACAAGAAGAAGTGCCACGCCGCCACATACGCAGGCACACACACACAGTGAAATATTCATTATGAAACATGAGGAAAAAACTGTAACTCATACCACTCATTGCCTCAGTGCAATGAATAGCCTTCGTCTATGGCATCCTGAGAAGAAAATGAAGGCAGAAAAAAATTGAAATCGCAAAGAACGCATAGTTTCGTATGTTCAGCCCCGCCGAACCAAACAAGCATCCAACCAACCGACCAACATTGCGCATAAATGATGTCAATTTTCTTGGCTCAAATTCAACGACAACGATGAGCAACGGCAGAAACAGAAACAGGAGCAGTTCACAATCATCCGTCCGTTCGAACCAAGCCACCAACCAACCAGTCAAGAAACCAGCCAAACATTCACTCTATGAGCAAAACAAACAGTCACTGACGTAAAGGAAGCCCCGGAAACACTACTGAAAAACTTGTTTCCGTAAGTGCCTGTCTCTTTTGAGGACACATGCATATTTGAGCAGATCCTTGCACACATACAGCATACGTGTGCGAATGTGTTTGCATTCCTGCTAAAAGAGAATTTCAAGGAAATATAATTAAGATTTATCCCAAAGTAAGGGGCAAATTAAAAACATGAAATGTTACATACGAAATTAACATTTTACATAGTCTCCTCTGTGAAAATGTCACATATATCCTTGTCTTTGTTGATGTTAACATAGAATAACAACAACTACAAAATGTCAAGATCATGGCTGTTTCCGGAATAGAAATGCATTCATTTATGGAATAAGAAAAACGGGTGTTAAATTAAGTAAATTAAAGGAGAATAGAAATTGTGTAGAGTTTGGGAAAACATCAGCATTCCCATGATCGAACATCTGAGTCAAGTTTTTCCCTTGGGTCATGTTTTTTCTATAGAAAACAATTCGTCAGACCCTTTGGTTCAAATTTTTTCTAAATAAATTCGTCAGACCTTTTTTCTACAGAAAAAAATTAGTCTAAGGGTCCTGACGGGGATTTTTTCTATAGAAAAAAATTCGTCGTCAGGCCCCTGGGGCCAAGTTTTTTCTATAGAAAAAAAAAATCGTCGTCAGGCCCCTAAAAAAAAAAAATTCGTCGTTTTTTCTATAGAAGTTTTTTTCCCGTCGTCCAAGTTTTTTCTTTTTCGTCGTCAGGCCCCTTGGGCCAAGTTTTTTCTATAGAAAAAAATTCGTCGTCAGGCCCCTTGGGCCAAGTTTTTTCTATAGAAAAAAATTCGTCGTCAGGCCCCTTGGGCCAAGTTTTTTCTATAGAAAAAAATTCGTCGTCAGGCCCCTTGGGCCAAGTTTTTTCTATAGAAAAAAATTCGTCGTCAGGCCCCTTGGCTCCGAGTTTTTTCTATAGAAAAAAATTCGTCGTCAGGACCCTTGGCTCCGAGTTTTTTCTATAGAAAAAAATTCGTCGTCAGGCCCCTTGTCCAAGTTTTTTTCTATAGAAAAAAAATTCGTCGTCAGGCCCCTTGGGCCAAGTTTTTTCTATAGAAAAAAATTCGTCGTCAGTTTTTTTCTATAGAAAAAAATTCGTCGTCAGTTTTTTTCTATAGAAAAAAATTCGTCGTCAGTTTTTTTCTATAGAAAAAAATTCGTCGTCAGTTTTTTTCTATAGAAAAAAATTCGTCGTCAGTTTTTTTCTATAGAAAAAAATTCGTTCGTCGTCAGTTTTTTTTCTTAGAAAAAAATTCGCCAAGTTTTTTCTATAGAAAAAAATTCGTCGTAATGTCCCATGGGTCCAAGTTTTTTCTATAGAAAAAAATTCGTCGTATAGAAAAAAAATTCGTCGTCAGGCCCCTTGGGCCAAGTTTTTTCTATAGAAAAAAAAAATCATCGTCAGGCCCCTTGGGCCAAGTTTTTTCTATAGAAAAAAATTCGTCGTCAGGCCCCTTGGGCCAAGTTTTTTCTATAGAAAAAAATTCGTCGTCAGGCCCCTTGGGCCAAGTTTTTTCCATAGAAAAAAAATGTATGAAATATAAATGGATTTTTTTCTGTGAAACAACAATAAAAAACAGTATTGAGTGATAATTTTTTCATAAGGTAAGGGTGTATATATTTTATTTTAAACAGGAGTCGAATTTTTCCTATAGAAAAAATAGACCCAAAGAAACTGACGATTTTTTGTCTATAGAAAAAAATTTGACGATTTTTGTCTGTAGAAAACGATTTTTTTATATAGAAAAAACTTGGACCATCGGCAGGCCCAATGGGCCAATTTTTTTCTACAGGTCCCTTGGTCCAAGTTTTTTCTATAGAAAAAAATCGTCATCAGGCCCCTTGGGTCAAGTTTTTTCTATAGAAAAAAAATTTTAAGAAATATAAATGGATTTTTTTCTGTGGAAACAACAAAAAAAAAACAGTATTGGGTGATAATTTTTTCATAAGGTAAGGGTGTATATTTTCTTTTAAACAGGAGTCGAATTTTTCCTATAGAAAAAATAGACCGAAGGAAACTAACGATTTTTTTTCTATAGAAAAAAGTTTGGCCTATTGGTTCAGTTTCCTTGGGTCTAGTTTTTCTATAGGAAAAATTCGACTCCTGTTTAAAAGAAAATATACACCCTTACCTAATGAAAAAATTATCACCCAATACTGGTTTTTTATTGTTGTTTTCCACAGAAAAAAATCCATTTATATTTCTTAAAAATTCATGAATACTTCAAACACCATAAATGTATGCTTACAAAGCAAAACAAAATTCATTTCAATATTAGCATCATGTATATCAAAAAATATAAATCCGAATTCACACATCATCATCATCGCCATCGAAATGTAGTTCTGTCTCTCAACTAAACAATTTACACTGCATTATTATATGCAGTAGGAGAGCAACAACAAAGCAAAGCAAAAAACTTCATTCAACTTCAACATGAATGACAAGTGAAATGCGCCATGGCATAACGTATGGGGCATAATGCAAAATGCTTTATTCCTTTTGCTGGGATTCAATCTAACAAATGTGCTCATAATAGCAACACCATTGTACTCTACAGACAATGCTGGCAATATAGAACTCCTGCTACTGTTGCTGGCTGATACATAGCTAAGTGAATCCATCCAACTATTCAGCATGACAAACGATAGCTGGTTGGTTGGTTGCTGTTGGTTTTGTTTTTTTCCTTTCGAATAAACAACAATTTCCAGTCAGTTGTTAGTTTTTTTGAAGAGGTGAGAGGAGTGCTGCTCGGCATGACAAAAAGGATTCTTCAAAAAAGGACAATTGCCTGTTAAAGTTGAAGTGCAACTGAGCGCATTCAATTGTGAGGCACTGCCACCACTTATGCTTGTATTTGCTTTCATACTCTCCTCAAAGGAAGAATATGCAGATTGATGCAGTAACAATAACAACAGCAACAAATTGTAGTTGTAGCAACAGGACCAAAATCACAATCACAACAAATGTGTGAAAAGTTTTGTCAGTTTGGTTGTTGCTGTCGTTATAGTTACTTTATGTAAGCGTTGAACAGGAAGTGCCAAAATAGATTAGGGGTCTTCTTTTATTTTATCATCATTGTGTGTGCTTATCTTTGTGGTAGTGTTTGAGGGATTGTGCACCAAATGTGTTATTGAATGAAATACAAGGTCTCAGGATATAAGTAGAAAATGGAAATGTAAAGATTTGTATTCGAATATTCGAAATATTCAATATTCAAAATAGTGTTAATATAATCGGGGAATTTATTATCTGTTCGCAAAATTCGACAATGGTATAGGACAAAAAAAAAGGAATCTTTTTTTAAAATTTTTATAGGCTATATCCCATAACACCGCAACGATTTTGCACCCTAAATTCTGAATATATTTTTATTTCAATCTTTTTTGCTTACACATTCAATATTATTAAAACTTGAAAACATTTTCTTAAATCTTAAAACTTGAACAACACTATTCTTTTGTATCAATTGCGAATCTAAAAATTGTTCTTTCAAATGAAACCTTCAAAAGAAAGATATGAAAACGAAAAATAGTTATGCGAATAGAATACATAAATTTGTTGTTTTATGTTCATATTGAGAGATCCTTGAAAATAAAAATTTTCGTTTGTCGAGTATAGATATAAAAAAAAATATTTATTTTATTATTATTTTTCTCCTCTCCAATATAGTTCTTGCGAATAGACTGGAACATTGACAAGTTGTTGGCCCATAAACAAATTATTCTTTAAACCAGTGAGCGGAGCCGTATAGTCGGACGGGGCCGACCATATGAAACCCAACACAACTTCCACGAAAATCGAACATTCTGTGTTTGTATATTCTGAGCTTGGGCAATATTTCGCGATATTTGCACCCTACTGACCGACTAGATGTATGTATTTCTAATATTTAGTAGACGAGGGTTGTACTTGTCCAGATTTTCTGTACCGTGGGTTATGTTGTGATGTTGGGCTTTTAATGAAACAAAAACATAAGTTTTCGGTCCACTTCATTCAAAAATTATTATCTGATCATCACCGAAAATTATAGGCGTTGTCGTTAAACATAACGGGAATCTCATGAAAAATTACAAAACGATCAGCGCTATATTTCCGCCCTCTAGTGTGGTAATAGGTTACTAAATAATATATAAATACGTAAGCACCTGTAAATATTGAAGTGTAACTCCCACATCCGAGTACATACGACAATATAATTGGTATCAATTTAAAGGTCAACCACTCCTCTTCGATACACTATCGACTTCTCGGGTCTATATCCTTCAAGAGTAAATACATACGCCATACAATACAAATTTTGTAATTTTTCACACAAAAGTCAGGGTCCATTTGACCCGGTAAATATTGACCGATCTTTATCACAACAGGCATGCTTATTCTTTGGCCCAATCCCCTTCTCCATGCAAAAATTCGCGGTGTTTGGGCCATAATTGCGGCCTCTGGAGCGACCAGAAAACCCGACAAAAATAAAGTTTTTGGTCCATTTCATCCCCGAAATATTAACCGATCTTTTCCAAAAAACAATACATGCAAAATTCGTGATGATTGGTCCATAACTGTGGCCTGTATCGTGTTTACAAATTATAATGGACAGACGGACGGACAGACACACATGTCTAGATCACTCAGCTAGTCGAGATATGACGATCGGTATACTTAACAGTGGGTCTAGGAAAAATATTTCACGGCTTTACAAACTTTTGGGGCTGCACAAAGCTATAATACCCTGACAACATAATTGTGTAGGGTATAAAAATTCACGCCTTGTGATGGCGCATGAAAAACTATTCTTGTGATACTATCGCAATATGTACTTATAGTTATAATCCTTAGATTATATTTCTAGGGATATCAACCTTACCTAACATTAGTCAGATATTGATATATTTTGAAAATAAGATTTGGGGCACAATAAGAAACCGAAATATCATATCTTCGTGGACCAATATGGCCCATCTTCAGTCTTGACGTGCCTGCAGGCAAAAGTCAACTGTAAACAAAATGTAAGTTATCTATTTCAATCCCTTCGAAATATCGATATCGAAGAATTATGTGCTGCCCACAAAGAAGTTATAACTACATGAACTTCACAAAATTGAAATTCAGTAGTTTCATACATTGCTATGTATTATAGTCTAGCCAATTTATAATTTATTCATATATTATTGTAGCTGTTGTTGCAATACTCACTTGTCTGATTTGAAAATGAATGTCCCTTCCAACGTTTCCACGCATGTCTGGTCTACGATCCGAAGCGACCAGAGTTTTTCTGAACCCATGTCTGTCACATCAACCCATTGAGTAAATATGTACATAGGGCTGCTACAGTAATAATAGTAACAATGTCTTACCTAATAATAAAACAATATAAATTGTTGTAGGAACATCTATTGGCTTTATTCCACTTACCTGTGTCCCCAAACAACGCCAGCATCCACCTTACAGCTATGACATGATGGCATATCTCACACGTTTTTAAACTGATTTCACATAAAACTGAATAAAAATTCGTCAATGTTTATAAATTTATTGTCAATTTTATTTATATATTCACTATAATTTGTCAATTCAATTAAAAATATTCTCGAAAAATGCACACAATCTGAAAAAAATCTTTCAAATTAGAAATACAAATGTCAACTGAACTAAAAACAGAAAGAAAACAACAAAAATGCACAGTTAGTTTATTTGTGAGTTTAAATACTTTGTACTAAATTACACGCCTAAAAGTATGCAAGAAATGAATATTTTCAGAAAATGCATTGACAAACTTAATAACATTTTTCTGTTACGTGTTGAAAACATGAAATATAGGGGACCTAGGAGGCAAGCGATAGCTCAAATTGTGTAAAGGAGTGGAAATATAACAAATATATAAATACCTTTTATATCAACGCATTTAGTACACAAAGTACAGAGAAAATACAGCTTATGACTTGTTTACATATGACTTCAGTTTCAATGTGAAAAATATTTTTGCAGAATCATTTTGATTTATGCTCATGTTAAAAAAAAAAACAGTAAGGAAAGTAGTAAAGTCGGACGGGGCCGACTATATGATACCCTTCATCACTTTGGGTATATTTTACATGTGTATCCTAACAGAAGACGCGTTTTGTTATAAATCTATATCTGAAGCGATTTCAGGGAAACTTGCCAGAGACTAATTTATATAACATCAGTACGTTGTGTCAATCGGCCTAGCTATGGATCTTTTCAAGAAGTTCAGCAACATCATTCTAGACTTAATTCAGTACCCTATACCTAAATTCGTACAAATCGAAAGATATATAGGGTCTTTGGTGCACCAATTACCTTAAATCGGATGAAAATACATATGGGAGCTATATCTAAATCTGAACCGATTTTCACGAAACTTGGCAGACATCATTCTCGATCTTATTCATAACTCTGTGCCAAATTTCGTGCACATCAAAAGACTTTACTGGACAATTTACCTAAAATCGGGCGAAGCTATATCTAAATCTAAACCGATTTTCACGAAACTTGGCAAACATCATTCTAGACATAATTCAGCACGCTGTGCCAAATTTCGTGCAAATCGAAGGATACATAGGGACTTTGGTATGTTTTTCAACCGAATTCGCTCCAAAATGGGGCTTTAATTTGGTATAAAGGTTTCTGGAATGCTTACTTAAATACAAATTTGTGCGGATCATATATAGGTTTCCATATGACTCCACCTAAAAGTTCCGCTTCGAATTCGGTATTAATAAATTTTTAACCGAATTTTCTCATGGGAGATGGTATAATTTGACTTCGGATTACTAGACTGGATAAATAATACCAAAAATTATAAATATATACAATGATACAACCATTATTCCGAATTTTGGGGGTTTGGGTATGTTATTCAACCGAATTCTCCCCAAAATGGGACTTTAATTTGGTATAAAGGTTTCAGGCATGCTTACTTAAGGGAACCTCACCACCCCCCAATTCTCGATTTTAATTTTTCAAGATTTTCAATGGGCTGGTAAATCAATACCAATGCTTGTTAAGGTTTGTAACTTTCCACATATATAATTGAAGATTTAAAATAGAAGAAAAATAATTTACAAAAAAATGTTGTTGTTTTTTGTAATTAAAGAAAAGTCCTTATTTTTGATGGCGGGCATGATAACTCCTCACTGGAACATCGCAATACGAAAATTCCAACGGTCTTAGAAAGAGTACATGTCTGGCTCTCGTATGAACTAGGATTATTGACTTCGCTCTAAAATTAACAAAATGGCGGACCTTTGAAAAAATATTTTTGTAAAATCGTCAATTTTTTACCAAAACCAAAGTTAAAAAATAAGGAAGATCTTCACCGATTGGCTTTATCTAGTTCATACGATAGCTATACACTCACAGAGAAACGTGTAAAAATTTGAAATCGATTGGGTTATTAGTTTTTGAGTTATCGTGCCCGCCATTCGCAAAAAAATGTTTAGAGAAAAACGCGTTTAAAGTTTGAGAAACCCTTCAGCCGTCACTTGATGCTGACACAATAAATCGGCTATATCTTCAAGACTTCTTGACATTTTCATTTGAAATTTTGTAGGGACATTCTTTAATTAGTGTAGATTCGAATTATATCAAAAAAATTTTTGACCCCGAGAATGGGGGGGTCCCCTTAAATAGAAATTTGTGCGTAGCATATAAAGGTTTCCATATAAGCCCACCTAAAAGTTCCGCTTCTAATTTGGTATTAATAAATTTTTAACCGAATTTTCTCATGGAAGATGGTATAATTTGACATCGGATTACTGGTCATTAAAAATGAATCAAAAAAGTTCCGTTTAAGATGCCCAACCAGAGTGTATCAAAACCAGTTAATATTTTCTTTTCTGTATTTTTGGCAGATTATCCAACCAATTTCGGGTTTTTGGAGAATAAGAAACTTGGTTGCGGAACTTTGTTGGTACTCTTGGTTCTTATTGGTTTTGCTACCCTATAAAAAATTATTAAGAAGGGTCAATTTTTAGGGTATTCTCCAAATATCCGTGTTTTTGGGCGTCTGGGCATAGTTTTTAACAATCTTTATACAAAAATGATCAATATTGGCCCATGTTTCGGGGTAGCCCCCATATAACGGCACCATTATTATTCGGTATTTTGGATAAGCTTTTCAATTGAGTTGGCTCTAATTTGATAATTGTGTGTTAAATCTCCCTTCAATATCGATACCCTGTATAACGGATCGAGCCCTCCGAAGTGAAATCCTGCATTCCTGTCTGGTTCCTACATAATATTTACACATTCATTTTCGTTATTTTGCTGATTTCAGGTATTTTTATCAACCACGATGAATCCAATTTAATATTATGTGTTCACACTGGTTGGCAAAGCTTCCTAGCAATAATTATAAATATCGATGGATTTCTGGATACAAGTGCCATATAAAGGTCCAGCCCCTTTATGGATACTTTGATGGTATTATTAGACTTTTCCAATCGAAGTGAAAATATTTTATAATTACGTTGTTTCTGTATTATATATAATGACAATCCGGGACCTTAACGTGTAAAATCGTTATTTACAGAAACATTTGCAATACAGGAAGTTGTTCAAGGTCATAGTCCAACTTTCCAGTCTGTATATCTGTAACATTTGATGCAAACATTACACATCTTAATATTTCATTTAAAATTTGTTCAAACCTTTATTTCAATTTAATATAATCACTGAAATTCACACATTTAATTTTAAATATTAAATTAAATATTAAAATATCTAATACCACAAGATGTTTTCGCACTTTCGCCACCACCCTCCACAAAAATGATAACTTTTACTATTTGAAAGCATCGTTCAAACAAAGTTTTGATGTTTCTTTGTTAAACATTAGAAAAATCGCATAGGAAGATCCGTTCCCGCATACATACACACCGCCTCAGTAATGAACAAATGCACACGCACCCACACACACTTTCCACTAACATATCTCAAGGACATGTTCGAGTCAGTGTAGGTGTGTGTGTGCGTTGGTGTCTGTTTAAAAATGGTGTTTGTTTAGCGTTTAAATAAAAATTAAGGTTTACCCCAAACCTAAATGAATTTCAAAGTATTTTTTCAAGAGCGGTTGATGGTGGTGGCATATGCAAATATTTAAATGCATTAGCGTTAAAAATGTAAAGCAACATTAAGTTTGAAAACTGTTTACATACATACTTATGTACATACATTGAAAAGGACGAAATTTCAGGGTGAGATAGTGAGAAAATAGAAAATTTTTACAAAGCGATATTATTTTGCGAGGAAGTATTTTATCGTCTGAAAACCTGAAATGATAATATTTTCCACTACAATTGAGTTACATTCAAAACATGGATTTTAGAACGATCCCAAAGGAAGTAATCGGGTGCTACGTCAGGGCTACCGATTACTTCCTTCGGGAAGTAATCGGTAGTAAAATTATTTTTTATTTTAATACCCTAAACGGTCAAGGGGAACCGACGAAAGTGTGCCTTCTGCATGCTTTCCAATTGGTACAGCACTTCCGAGCTGGTGGGCGTAATTACGCCTGTGGCTCCGCCACTGTGAGGTAGGCCAAATGGTAAGAACTCACACAAATTTCTCCAGATACTGTGTCTAGTCACTGCCCTGTGTGTTCGATCTCATGTGCCGGATACACGACTGGTTACCGTCACTGTTCTATTTGGATGTGTTGTGTGGACTGTTGCTTGTGAGGGTATACGGGTGTTTGTTTTGTCTGTGCCTTTTGGTTTACTAGTCCCGGATCATGGATCGAAACTAATAGTGTTACCATTCTCGACCCATATATAAAGAGCAGTTTTAGATGGGCTCTGCTCCTTATCTAAGGAGGTGATCACGACCAAATACGTGTGATCGATTGGTACCTGAATTTTGGTGTGGGGGCGTTGCTTGACGATTTATATTAACTGGTGTTTAGGGCACTGTAGGTTGGTACCCTAAGTATCTCTGTATAGAATGTGCGTATTTGAAGTTGGTGTGGTTCCATGTGTTTTTAACGCCACAAAATATTAGTCCTATAACCACCCTGCAGTAAAAGTAATCGACTCTACGTAGATGAATCCATCGAACTACCATCATAACTGTCAAACTACCCACAACGCTTTAGATCGGCGAATTTAATAAAGCGATGGATGCTTTGGTGATGGCTTACCCAATGAACTACCATTCGGTGAAATCATGGGTAACAAATTTATCGATAACATTTCAACATAGACTACCTCCCAAACTACACGCAATTCCTTCAAGCGCGAATTTAAGAAAGTATAGTTCATATTTTGAAAAATATAAATATAAACAAAAAAAATAATTTTTTTTTTAATTTAAAGGAAGTCCAAGTTAAAAAAAAAATAATTAAAAATGAAATATTATGATTCAAGTCACGTAGTTATGTAGATGAAAATGTGTCTATTAAATTTTTGAGGTTCGAGACACTACTTTACAAACTGAGTATTAATATAACTCATAACCGGCAATGTAGTCAATGAAAATTCATTGGTTAATTCTGACCAAATGTGTCACATTTTCAGGTTGCTTTGGAGGCCACAATTGTGACACAAACATCTTGCAATTTTAGATGTTCAAACGGATCTTGAATAACCACGGCAATATTTAGCAAATCAAATGATCCAAACTGTTTGTGGAAGAATTCGAAAAATAGTCTACACTGTCAAGATATGCTGCGGAGAAGAAGGATGGTAGATTTTTATCTAATATCAATCCACTGATATAAGGTGATGGATATGGCGGATATACTAAAATTGTTAGGGGAGTATACATATTCTTACATTACCATTATCAGTTCAGTGTTAGATGTAGAGTATCTTATAATCGATCCATTTCGTAGCATTTAAGGGGTTCGGTATGTTGAAGTTTATATTCCAATTTTCCAACCTAGGATTTTTTTTAGTTCGATATGTCCTTTTCTCATGACATCAATTTACTAATGGCATAGCATATAAACGTCCCGATCGATTTTAGATATTTTGAATGTGCACTTTATTTAACAGGGTATAACAAATTTCCATCCGCCCGAACATACCGGTGCACATACGGGAAGTGTATATTAAATGTTGATAAAAGTTTTTAAAATGTTGACTCTTTGTGGGGGAGGTACCAAAAGGAGTGGACTGATGAGTCCCATATTCTGACTTGATCTAGATTTGTTTAAAATAATATAATATAAAATATAAACGTCCCGATCGATTTTAGATATTTTGAATGTACACGTTATTAAACAGGGTATAGCAAATTTCGATTCGCCCGAACATACCGATGCACATACGGGAAGTGTATATTAAATTTTGATAAAAGTTTTTAAAATGTTGACTCTTGGCGGGGGAGGTACCAAAAGGAGTGGACTGATGAGTCCCATATTCTGACTTGGTCCAGATTTGTTTCAAAAATTTTATTTCACTTCATATGATATTTAAACATTTTCAAAATGTTGACTTTGTGGAGGTGATACTAGAAGTAGAACATGATATTATAAAATTATTTTCAGCAAAATATTTACCATATTGTGATTTAAGTTCGGAAGAAAAATTACGATGTGCACAGTCTGTAACAAATTTTCAAAATTTTGGGGGAAGTTCCAGACAGAATGGACCGGTGGGTCCCATCTTCGAACTTGATTTAGAGTTGGTAAAAAACTACAATCAGCATAATTTGCGTCAAATCGGTCATTCCATTCGCTTAATATAGGATTTATAAAAACTGATCATTTTGATACATTGTGGAGGAGGAAGGGGCTATCATAAAAAGTTGATCAATGTTTAAAATATTGATGGTAGGAAGATGTGACACTCAACGAAAACTCCAAATACCAAATTACATCAATTTCGGTTTAAAAAACGTTCCAATAATTCCTAAAATACAGGCTATTTGGGGGTGTCCTTATATGGGGCGCTATCTTAAAAAGTGTATCAATAGTAATAAGTTTTGGTAGGTAGATGTTTCTTAACTTAAAACATCAAATTATTTCCAATTTGATTTAAACAAATGTTTAAACTTTCCAAAATAAATACTATTGGAGAGTGCCGTTGAATCGGGGCTATCCTTAAAATCCTATCCTTTTCGAACATTTTTGTTAGGGAGATTTCTTACCCAATGGGAGCTCACTCGGTGGGTATGTTAATAATTAAAATTGTCGTGTTTGGGGGTCTGAGAAACCCCAAAAGTGATTGAAGAAGGGCAGTTACATTTAGACCCATTTCGATCATTTTTGTTAGGGAGATTTCCTACCCAATGGGAGCTCACTCGGTGGGTATGTTAATAAAAAAAATTGTCGTATTTGGGGATCTGAGAATCCGCAAAAGTGATTGAAGAGGGAGCAGTTACATTCAGAAAATTCTCTGTTTGATGAGCTCTCTGGTTCGAATTTGTGATAGGACCTTAATACCTCAAAAAAGACGACAGAACGACTGTTACCATCAATTCGGAGATTTATGATCATCGACGATAATCGACCTTTTTGCCTAATATTGAAGAATACGACTTGATGAATATGTGGTTTCAGCAAGATGGTACCACATGTCACACAACACGAGCGAATGTGGCTTTATTGCAAGTGACATTTCCTGGGTGCGTAATTTCTGGTTAGGCGATGTGAACTGGCCACCAAGATCCGGCGATTTGTCATAATTAGACTTTATATAGGGCTACGCGAAAGATCGTGTTTATGTCCATAAAAATTTTAGTCGTGAGCACCTAAAACCCAACAATCATCATGTTATGGCTGTGATACCAATTAATATGTGTCAAAAATAGGTCAATATTTACCTTCAATAAATCAATGCTTGCAACAGTTCGCGTGGCGGTCATTTAAAAGATGTAGTGCTTCACACATAATATCAACATTCAAACTTTATAATAGAAAACAAAAAAACTTATTATGAAACCAGTGAGCGGAGCAGTACGGGCCCGACCACAACTACCAAGGAGCTCCAACTTTCTGCGGATGTTTATTTCAAACCTGGGCAATATTTCGTGATAGTTGCACCCTCTTGCCCGATTAGAGGTCAACAGCACTGACACTGACATATATTTCCTTACACTGACATATTTTCCGAATATTACTAATATTCAGTACAACCCTTCTAATTACTTGTCCAGATTCTCTTCACCGTAGGTTGTATTGTGATGTTCGGCTTTTGACCGAAGAAAACACAAAAAAAGTTTTCGGCCCACTCCATTCCAATTTTCTTATGTGATCATAACAAAAAATTATAAGCGTTATCTTTGACCATAACTGGAACCTCATGGAAAAATTTAAAGCGATTAGCGCAATATTTCTGCCCACTAATTTTCATGGGTTACTAAATAATATATGAATGCGTAAGCACCTATAAATATTTATGTTTAATTCCCACATCCAAGCTTAGAGTACGTGGGTACCTACTTTGCGGTCTTACCCCACGGTGCTGTAAACACCAGTTAATACAAAGCGTCAGCCAACGCCCCCACACCGAAATGCAGGTACCAATCGATCACACGTATTTGGACGCCATCACCTCCTTGGATGAGGAGCGGAGCCCATCTAAAACTCCTGCCCTTCTATGGGTCAGGCACCCGGTTGTAATGCAACTCCACACCGAGCCACAGCTCTACCCAGTTCGGGAATGGTGACCCTAATAATTTCGATCCACGATCCGGGACTAGTAAACCCAAAGGCACCACCGGAACACCAGAATACCCTCACGGGCATTCCGCACAACACACACACCAAACAACAAAGCCTCACCCAATGATCAAAGGCACAACCGGAACACCAGAATACCCTCAGGGGCATTCCGCACAACACACACCAAACAACAAAGCCTCCCAACAGTCCACACAAAGTACATACGACAATATAATTGGTATCAATTTAAAGGTTAACCACTCCTCTTGGATATACTACCAACTTCTCGAGTCTATGTCAGAAGAAAAAAAATATCGCCATTGAAACTCCAAAAAATTGGTAATTTTTCACACAAAAGTCAGGCTCAAGTTGACCCGATAAATATTGACCGATCTTCATCAAAACAGGCATGCTGATTCTTTGGCCCAATCCCCTTCCCATGTAAAATTTCGCGATGTTCGGGTCATAATTGCGGTCTCAGGAGCACCCAGAAAAAGAAAACGGAAAAAAATATTTGGTCCATTTCATCCGCAAAATTTAAACCATCTTTACCATTCATCATTAGTCAGGGGTCTTCATTGGCCAGGGGTCTTCATTGGCTAAGGGTCTTCATTGGCCATGCAAAATGTCGTGAAGATTGGTCCATAACTGTGGCCTGTATCATGTTTACCAATTATAATGGACAGAAGGACGGACGGACACACATGTCTTGAACGACTCAGCTAGTCGAGATATGCCGATCGGTATACATAAAGGTGGGTCTAGGAACGGTATACTTAGGGTGGGATTGGATTTTTTAAAGAATATTTTTTCAAAGCGTCTAACCATGTCGTGGAGATTGGTCCATAACTGTGGCCTGTATCATGTTTACCAATTATAATGGACAGAAGGACGGACGGACACACATGTCTTGGACGACTCAGCTAGTCGAGATATGACGATCGGTATACTTCTAGGTCTAGGACCAATATGTCGCGGCGTTACAAACTCGTGTGGTTGCTCAAAGCTATAATACCCTGACAACATTGTTGTGTAGGGTATAAAAAAATTTAAATATGTTTTATTTGTTATTACTTTTGACACCACGAAATGCTTAACCCGGTAGAAACCATAAGAACCACGAAATTGAGAAATATAACGATTCCGTTGAAAATAATTAAATACAACGAATGAAACTCTGAATTTTTATTAATTTCATTTTAATTGGTGTTAGTAATGACAATTTCTGATATATTCCTGGAATATATTTTTCATAATAATTTTTTTCTGTCGAATCATTAAATCACCGCTTCCGAATGTCACTTCTAACTTCCCCACATATATGCGAATACCATTTCAAAATTTCCAAGAAACTTTACATTTAAGATTTGCTGTTCTTTTTTAAAAATCAAAGAAATATGCTGCACACAGAGAAAAAAAACTTTATATTTTTATGTTCGGAAAAACTTTCCAAGAATTTGTTTCAATGGAAAAAAGACAACACTTTTTTGTGCAATTATGAATTACTTTTACAAAGAAAATTCTTAGAATGTTGTAATTGTTAGAAGGAAGTGTCATTACACAAAAAAATGGGAAATGGTTTGAGAGAAAAACCAAACATCAGGTTCGACGAAAAACACTCAAACACACACTCACAGGAATATGAACACTAAAGACAAGACACAATACATACACACACGATGAGTGAATGAAAAGATTCACACAAATGTATGTATGCATGTATGTATAAAGTTCTATTACAAGACAGTTTTTCGTTAGAATTTGAAAAAAGATTTAGAAAGACTTACAAGCGTAACCACAAAGTTAAATTACTTTAAATTCAACATTTAGACAGAGAAACACACACACATACAACCGCACACAAGAGCATATATGTATGTGCTATGAGTCAAGTCAAGCAGCCACAATGGAAAGTTATACAAAATTTGTTGTAACACCAAATGTTTAATGTTTGGTTTTTTTGGACAGACAAACAGATTGAGAACATGTTAACGAACAGATGTTACCAGAAGAAGCTAGCACAAAGAATTATTTTTGATGGCATCAAACCACGAAATTAAACCATAACCTAAATCCACACAAAATGCTTAAGGACATTTTGGTAAAAAGGTGTTTGGTTGGTTGTTGTAATTTCTTTGGGATACTTTTTGATACGTGAAAGTTTGCGTTAACACCTGCGAGTTTTTGGTTTTCAATGTAAACACTTCAAGGCAAATAATAATTTGAATATAATTTGTATACCCTATTTTTAAATGCTTGATTAAACGAAACGTATATTTTTTAAGAATGGTCTTGGGTAGACCCTTTGAAAAAATATTCTTTAAAAAATCCACGCCTTGGTTAGACCCTTTGAAAAAATATTCTTTAAAAAATCCACGCCTTGGTTAGACCCTTTGAAAAAATATTCTTTAAAAAATTCACGCCTTGGTTAGACCCTTTGAAAAAATATTCTTTAAAAAATTCACGCCTTGGTTAGACCCTTTGAAAAAATATTCTTTAAAAAATCCACGCCTTGGTTAGACCCTTTGAAAAAATATTCTTTAAAAAATCCACGCCTTGGTTAGACGGTTTGAAAAAATATTCTTTAAAAAATCCACGCCTTGGTTAGACCCTTTGAAAAAATATTCTTTAACAAATATTTTTTAAAAAATCACGCCTTGGTTAGACCCTTTGAAAAAATATTCTTTAAAAAATCCACGCCTTGGTTAGACCCTTTGAAAAAATATTCTTTAAAAAATCCACGCCTTGGTTAGACCCTTTGAAAAAATATTCTTTAAAAAATCCACGCCTTGGTTAGACCCTTTGAAAAAATATTCTTTAAAAAATCCACGCCTTGGTTAGACCCTTTGAAAAAATATTCTTTAAAAAATCCACGCCTTGGTTAGACCCTTTGAAAAAATATTCTTTAAAAAATCCACGCCTTGGTTAGACCCTTTGAAAAAATATTCTTTAAAAAATCCACGCCTTGGTTAGACCCTTTGAAAAAATATTCTTTAAAAAATCCACGCCTTGGTTAGACCCTTTGAAAAAATATTCTTTTTTTAAAAATCCACGCCTTGGTTAGACCCTTTTTTTAAAAATATTCTTTAAAAAATCCACGCCTTGGTTAGACCCTTTGAAAAAATATTCTTTAAAAAATCCACGCCTTGGTTAGACCCTTTGAAAAAATATTCTTTAAAAAATCCACGCCTTGGTTAGACCCTTTGAAAAAATATTCTTTAAAAAATCCACGCCTTGGTTAGACCCTTTGAAAAAATATTTTTAAAAAAAATCCACGCCTTGGTTAGACCCTTTGAAAAAATATTCTTAAAAAAATCCACGCCTTGGTTAGACCCTTTAAAAAAAAAAACTTTCTTAAAAAAATCGACGCCTTGGTTAGACCAAGGCGTGCATTTTTTAAAGAATATTTTTTCAAAAAATCCACGGGTTTGAAACCACGCGTGACCCTTTGAAAAAATTTTTTAAAGAATATTTTTTCAAAGGGTATTTTTTCAAAAAAAGGCGTGGATTTTTTAAAAAATATTTTTTCAAAGGGTCTAACCAAGGCGTGGATTTTTTAAAGAATATTTTTTCAAAGGGTCTAACCAAGGCGTGGATTTTTTAAAGAATATTTTTTCAAAGGGTCTAACCAAGGCGTGGATTTTTTAAAGAATATTTTTTCAAAGGGTTTTTTAAAGAATATTTTTTCAAAGGGTCTAACCAAGGCGTGGATTTTTTAAAGAATATTTTTTCAAAGGGTCTAACCAAGGCGTGGATTTTTTAAAGAATATTTTTTCAAAGGGTCTAACCAAGGCGTGGATTTTTTAAAGAATATTTTTTCAAAGGGTCTAACCAAGGCGTGGATTTTTTAAAGAATATTTTTTCAAAGGGTCTAACCAAGGCGTGGATTTTTTAAAGAATATTTTTTCAAAGGGTCTAACCAAGGCGTGGATTTTTTAAAGAATATTTTTTCAAAGGGTCTAACCAAGGCGTGGATTTTTTAAAGAATATTTTTTCAAAGGGTCTAACCAAGGCGTGGATTTTTTAAAGAATATTTTTTCAAAGGGTCTAACCAAGGCGTGGATTTTTTAAAGAATATTTTTTCAAAGGGTCTAACCAAGGCGTGGATTTTTTAAAGAATATTTTTTCAAAGGGTCTAACCAAGGCGTGGATTTTTTAAAGAATATTTTTTCAAAGGGTCTAACCAAGGCGTGGATTTTTTAAAGAATATTTTTTCAAAGGGTCTAACCAAGGCGTGGATTTTTTAAAGAATATTTTTTCAAAGGGTCTAACCAAGGCGTGGATTTTTTAAAGAATATTTTTTCAAAGGGTCTAACCAAGGCGTGGATTTTTTAAAGAATATTTTTTCAAAGGG
>NW_026878064.1:0-23409 GCF_032173495.1 Musca vetustissima | reverse complement strand
ATATTTATGAACGTTTACGTAAATATTAAAAAAAAATCCAGGTCTCTGTATAAATTTTGAATAATAAAGCCATGCCTCTGTATAACCATTAAAAACATTTTATACCAGTAAGGAAAGTAGTAAAGTCGGACTGGGCCGACTATATGATCCCCTTCACCACTTTGAGTATAATACAAAGGTCATTAACATGTAATTGTATGAACTTAAATATATGTGAACCGACTTAAATCAATCCATAAACATGTCATTCGTTTGTTACAATGGGACCAAATTCTGTAAACCGATTTAAAGCAAATATCAATCGCACACCCTTTGAATATTTAGAGCTCAAGTAACACGCTATTACGTCATTGTATTCTAAAAAACATGAAGAGTTTGGTGCACCATTTACTTAAAATAGGATGAAAATAGATATGGAAGCTATAGACTAAGTTAGACTAATTTATGCATGTTTTGTTCCTAAAGGACATATTTTTGGTCCTTGGGTTCCACTTAAAATCGGACGAAACTATATGGGAGCTATATCTAAATCTGGACGGATTCCAACAAAATTTGACTATAAAACTATTTTATCTTAAGTACGTTTAAAATCGGAAGAAAATATATATGGGAGCTATATCTAAATCCGAACTGATTTCAGCGCAACTTGTCACATGTTGTATTACATATACTATAGTACATGGGTCTTAAAATAGGACAATTTTCAGGAAAATTTACACACATCATTCTAAACTCAATTCAGTACGCTATGTCAAATTTCGTTCAAAATTATTTTTAATTTTGGTGCACCAATCGGGGGAAATATATATATAGGAGCTATATCTAAATCTGAATCGATTTTCTCGAAACGCTATGCCAAATTTCGTGGAATTCGAAAGATATAGGGACTTTGGTGAACTATTTACATTAAATCGGTCGAACATATATATGGGATGTAAAGAAGCTATTAATAGCTTCTGGGGAGAATATCCCAACAAAAAACTAAAGGAACTGATGAGTATCAGTGGCGAGATCCGAAACTATAGTCTTCCGTACCCCTCGGCGGGCAGTGCCATACAGTCCCCACTAATAAATAGTTGTTTTTTTTTATAAAAACAACAAACTGTGATTAAGCCTGACTATTTTGCAAAAAACAAAATACAAATTGTATCCCAAATAACCCGCCAAACACTACTATGGGAGCTATATCTAAATCTGAATCGATTTTCAGGAAATTTAACACACATCATTCTAGATTCAAGTCAGTGGTGGAAATTTGATATATAGGGACTTTGGTGAACCATTTACATTAAATCGGTCGAACATATATATGGGAGCTATATCTAAATCTGAACCGATTTTCAAGAAATTTTACACACATAATTCTAGACTCAATTCAGTACCCTATGCCAAATTTCGTGCAGACCGGAAGATATATAGGGACTTTATTCACCATATACATGAAATCGGACGAAAATATATAGGGGATCTATATCTAAATCTGAACCGATTTTCAAGAAATTTTACACACATCATTCAAGACCCAATTTAGTACGCTATGCCAAATTTCGTGGAAATCGAAAGATATATAGGGACTTTGGTGAACCATTTACATTAAATCGGTCGATATGTATACAGCTGCGAAAAATAAAATAGCACCACTATTACAAGCAACACATAGAGAGGTGTATCAAATTTTTTTTTTAAGTTTGACGAACTTTGAAATGTATATTAAAAAGGTAAAATGTATATAATCTATAAAAATAAAAAATGTATACTCGTTTTAATTCACAATTTTTATTTATTAAACAATAATAAAAGAAAATTCAAATTTCAAGCGAAAGAAATAATAGCACCAAAACGTAAATGTCCAGTTATAAATAAGAAAACGATATGAGATCAATTGTTTTGTGTTTCTCACAATGACTTGATGTAATTTCAAGTATATTAATATTTAGTAGCATGTCCTTTATTGGCAATCACGGCTGCGCAACGTCTAGGCATCGAGTTAACCAAATCCTGGGATCGCTTTAGCGAAATTTTTGTCCAGGCCTCTTTGACAATATTCCAAAGTGACTCGTGGCTTGTCGGTTTGGCAGCTGTTACTTTCCCTTTTATGTCAGTCCATAAATTCTCGATTGGGTTAAGGTCTGGCGACTGCGCTAGCCACTGCATAACGCGTACATGATTGTCCTCAAACCATTTCTTGGCTTTCTTACTTGTATGTTTGGGGTCATTTTCTTGTTGGAAGACCCATGACAATGGCATTTCGTAGTCTGCATACGGTAACATTATTTTTTCCAATGTATCAACGTAAACATGTTGATCCTTTATTGTTTTAATATTATGTATAGGCCCTACCCCGTAATACGAAAAGCATGCCCATATCATTACACTTGAACCGCCATGTTTAACCGTTTTGATCGTATATTTTGGATCATATTCTGCATTCGGTGGTCGTCTGACATATGCTCGAGAACCTTTTCCCCCATACAGCATGATCTTACTTTCATCTGTCCATAAAATGTTCCTCCATTTTTCCAATGGCCAATATGAGTGTTCTTTGGCAAAAGTAATACGCTTGGCAACATGCTTAGCACTTAAAAGTGGAACTTTCCTGGGGCTGCAGGATTTTAAACCATTTATTCGAAGGTAATGGCAAACTGTTTGCACTGTTGCAGGTATATTAAACTCCTTTTTCAGCTCCGTTGCTGGCTTAAATGGTTCTTTCTTGGCTTGGCGGACTAACCACTTGGTAAGCAAATATGAAATAACTCTTTTTCGACCGCGTGTTTCTGGTTTTTCTTTAAATTGTATGGCATTTCTTATCATTTTATTTGAACACTCAAGTAAACGACCCACTTCTCTATAAGATTTGCCTTCTGATATCAATTTACGAATCAATTCTCGTTTTTCAGCACGACCCATGTTTTCCACGACCCATTTTTTTTAAACGAAGTGTCTTTTACTATAATTTGCTTGCATAAACTGATTAACACAATACAGAAAAACAATAGATCATGTTTGCTGTAAAATTTTTGCCGCTATCAAGGAATATCATAACCAAAACAAAAAAGAAACATGTGTGGTGCTATTTTTTATTTCGATCCATTCCGTTAATTTTGCCACAAAAAGCATAATTTCAAGTCAGCTGTTATTTTTTCACGACCAAAATTAATTGTTTTAAAAAATAAACATAGTAGTTAATACTCTAATCAGCAATTTTCCAAAAAATTTCAATATTTAAAGGTATTTTTTTAACATAGTGAATACGTTACTTGCTGGTGCTGTTTCAATTTTCGCAACTGTATATGGGAGCTATATCTAAATCGAAACCTATTGTCAAGAAATTTTACACACATCATTCTAGACTCAAGTTAGTACGCTATGCCAAATTTCGTGGAAATCAAATGATATATAGGGACTTTGATGAACCATTTACATTAAATCGAACGAAAAAATATATGGGAGCTATATCTAAATCTGAAACGATTTTCAGGAAATTTTACACACATCATTCAAGACTCATGCCAGTACGCTATGCCGACTTTCGTGCAGATCGGAAGATATATAGGGACTTTGGTACACCATATACATGAAATCGGACGAAAATATATATGGGAGCTATATCTAAATCTTAACCGATTTTCAAGAAATTTTACACACATACTTCTAAACTCAATTCAGTACGCTATGCCAAATTTCGTGCAAATCGGAAGATATATAGGGACTTTGGTACAGCATATCCATGAAATCGGACGAAAATATATATATCTACATCTGAACCGATTTTCAAGAAATTGTACACACATCATTCTAGACTCAATTCAGTACGCTATGCCAAATTTCGTGGAAATCGGAGGATATATATGGGCTTTGGTCCACCATTTACATGAAATCGGACGAAAATATAATTGGGGCTATATCTAAATCTGAACCGATTTTTCCCAATTTCAATAGGGTTAGTCCTTGGGCCAAATAGACTAACTGTGCCAAATGTTATCCAACTTGGATCATAAATGCGACTTGTACTTTATTTACAATTTAACATGGACAGACAGACGAGCAGACAGACGGACATGCATAAATCGACTTAGCAAGTAATTCTATGCATATTCTCAAAAGGAACCATGTGTCTATCTCGTTTACTTTTGCCTGTTACAAACAATTGCACAAAGACATAATACCCTGTACCACAGTGTGGTGAAGCGTATAAAAATCTACGCCTACTGCGGTACCTTGAAAATATGTTTTAAATAAAAAATCTACGAACATGGCTGATGCTTAGATCTTGAAAAAATATTAAAAAAAAAACTTAATAGTAATCTTTATCACGTTCTCCCATCTCCATTATAGAAATTATAACAATTTTAAGAACACCCCTGTTTATTGTTCTAAATTTCCAACTAAATCACAAATACGAATTTCAATTCGAAAATCTGTCGAATCATTCTTTTACACAGATGTTCGGATTTGGTACAAGCTGAGTGAACAGGAAAAAGACGCTGATGATATCTTGTTGTATTTTTACAGCAGGTACTGACTGCCATGGCATGACATGTAAAGCAATATGAGCAGGTATTATTACAGGGAATGGAAGCGTAAACTAAATCCCCTTTCCACACAACATGTGAATCAAGAAACGAACCAAAAGGGACCAACAACACGAACAAAGAGAAGGAAAACGATTTAGGATATAAATCCCTTATTTTTGTTTAAAAAGGAAACAAAGGATGGCTGTTTTTTGCATTAGGGTCGCTTCAGTATGGGGATGTACCAAAACGAAAATAATCAACGGCCAAACAGGCAATCAGACAGACAGATGCAACATGTGTTTGCTGCACTGACTGGTTTGCTGTCGGACTGGATGACTGACAGTGCATGGCGGTAATCAACTGACAGCTGGAATCCTGCGACTACTTGAAAATATTGGAAATCTTTTAATTGCCCGCATATAGATAAAGACACGCACTTGCACAGATACACACACACACAGCACGAAGATACAGATGCACACTCATCAATACACTGGTATTTGATGTTTGGCCGCAGGACTACAATTAGAATTCCTTAGAAAGGATGGAACATACATAAATATTAAATACATTCGGGCAAAATCGAAAATCAAGAGGACGAATCGAATTCTGCTTTTGAAAATTCCAGCTGACTTTTAGAGGTGGAACACACACACGCACGCACGCACAGCATGGCGAGGCATTCGGCCACAAAAGGATAAAAATAACAATGATTTGAAAAAAGGATCAAATGCAACTATAAATTATAATCTATGAATACTTGAGAGCTCCACAGAGACATGTGCATCTGTTTTCGGTTCATCATGATAAACATAGATTAGGACGATTTTTCGAATGCATGAATTATTGATACAGAAACAACCTTAAATATTGATATGAATTGTGGTTTTCCAAATGCAGACAGGAAATGGGTTTTTTTAAAGAAAAATTTTTGAGGTCCTCTATAAGGCGAGGATTTTTTAAGGACCTCTACAAAGTGATGGTTTTTTATACCCTTCACCACACTGTGGTACAGGGAATTATGTCTTTGTGCATATGTTTGTAACAGACAAAAAAATCCAGATGATTTTTTTGAAAAAAATCACTTTCTGAGTTTTATGCATGGGGTCTGTCCATGTTAAATTGTAAACAAAGTACAGATCGCATTTATGACCCGATTTGGATGAAATTTGGCAGAGCTCATTTGTTTGGCCCAAGCACGAACCCTATTGAAATTGGGAAAAATCGGTTCAGATTTAGATATAGCTCCCATATATATTTTCGTCCGATTTAAGGAAAATGGCGAACCAAAGTACGTATATATCTTTCGATTTGCACGAAAATTTAACACAGCGTAATGAATAAGCTCCAGAATGATGTGTGCAAAGTTTCGTGAAAATCGGTTCAGATTTAGATATAGCTCCCATATGTAGCTTCGCCCGATTTTAGGTAAATAGTCCACTAAAGTGCCTGGCAATCTTTTGATTTGCATGAAATTTGGCACAGCGTAATAAATAAGGTCTAGAACTATTTCTGCAAAGTTTCGTGAAAATCGGTTCAGATTTTGATATAGCTCCCATATATATTTTCGACCGATTTAATGTAAATGGTGCTCCAAAGTCCCTATATATCTTTCGATTTACACAAACTTTGGCACAGCGTAATGAATTAGGTCTAGAATGATGTGTGTTAAGTTTCGTGAAAATCGGTTCAGATTTAAATATAGCTCCCATATATATTTTCGTCCGATTTAATGTAAATGGTCCACCAAAGTCCTTATATATCTTTCGATTTGCACGAAATTTGGCACAGCGTAATGAACTAGGTACAGAATGATGTGTGTTAAGTTTCCTGGAAATCGGTTCAGATTTAGATATAGCTTCCATATATATTTTCGTTGTGTGTCCCTATATATCTTTCGATTTGCACAAAATTTGACACAGCGTAATGAATAAGGTCTAGAATAATGTCTGCCAAGTTTCGTGAAAATCGGTACAGATTTAGATATAGCTCCCATATATATTTTCGTCTGATTTAATGTAAATGGTGCACCAAAGTCCCTATATATCTTTCGATTTGTACGAAATTTGGCACAGCGTCATGAACTAGGTATAGAATGATGTGTGTTAAGTTTCCTGGAAATCGGTTCAGATTTAGATATAGCTCCCATATATATTTTCGTCCGATTTAATGTAACTGGTGCACCAAAAGTCCCTATATATCTTTCGATTTGCACAAAATTTGGCACAGCGTAATGAATTAGGTCCAGAATGATGTGTGTCAAGTTTCCTGAAAATCGGTTCAGATTTAGATATAGCTTCTATATCTGACAAAATAAAAATTTAATATCGGTTACTGAATGAAATGTTTATGTATCCAATTCCATTTCTTTAAAAATGCGACGTCTGTTAGGATTCATCTGTTGAATACACCCAAAGTGGTGAAAGGTATCATATAGTCGGTCCCGTCCGACTTTACTACTTCCCTTACTGGTTTCAAATATTTTTAAGAACCTCTACAAGGGTTTGTTAAAAAACATATTTTTGAGAGGCTCTACAAGACGCCTCTATAAGGTGTGCATTTAAAAAAAATTTAGGCCTCTATAAGGCGTGGATTTTTTAAAGGTTATTTTTTTAAAGAATATTTTTAAGGACCTAAGCAAGGCGTTCATTTTTTACAGAATATTTTAGGACCTTTACAATGACATGATTTTTATAGAATATTTTTTTATGAACTATACCAGGCGTGTAATTGATTCTGCAAGGCGTGGAATTTTTTAAGACTTTTTAGAACCTCTATTATTTATTGATTTTTAAAGGAGAACCTCTATAATTTGTTAATTTTTAAAAAGAGGCGTTGATTTTTAAAAAATTATTTTAAGACCTCTACAAGACAAATTTCAAACCTATTCCCTATTAATTAAAACTTTATTTCACTTTCCATTCTCCACACACCAATTAACTTAACTACGTCAAGAAACCAGAAAACTAAAAAAATAATCCCCTCGTGGTTTTAAAAATAATTAGTCAACAGCTGAATTCATTCATTCGTTCCTGCGTTCTGTGTCATCTTCCGGCCCAATATAAACGCTTACAAAACAAAGACACAACAAGAAGAAGAAGGGCAAACAACAACAGCAACAACCATAAACGCAAAAAATCAAGGGTTTATCTGGGATTTAACTTCAAAAATAATAATAAAAACAACAACAATCACAAAAATATAAACGTTGAAATAAAATAAAACCGAGCTGAGCTGAACCGAAAAAAAATAATAAACAGCTGTTTCCTAAGTTGAGCATGTTAACCATGTTAGGGTTGGGTTTAAGCCGGTTGTCGTGTGGCCTTGCCACTGCCATACAGCAATGCGGTAAATAGTGGTTTTGTAGAGGCAGGAGGGAAAATAGTTTTTAATGAAATCAAATGGGGCCTTTGAAAGAAGAGAATTTTTTTCAACCATATTAGAGGGCCAGTTGTCACCATTTGAAAATTTGGTACTAATAAGAATTGGTTCTGAAACCCATCTGCATTTCCTCACTTTAATTCACGAGTATCCTAAGTTAAAAATTGGACCAGCAATATTTTTGGATCGGTAATTCCCTAATTTTTCTACTTCAAGGGCCCCTCAGAACCCTTCATTCCCTATATGCATCTAACAGTTAGCGGTTATGTGCTCATTGTTTTTTTTTTCAACTGCCACCACCACTTAGACTGTTTGCAAGACATTAAGGTTCTTAGCATAAAACCCCATTTTAAAGCATTGGTTGAAGAGCAGGTGTTCCAGTACTTCGTATATGGCGGAATTCATGTTTACGTGCAACATGCATGCAGCACAAACACTCACACACTCGCACACCTACATCCAACAGCCAACACGAACATGACAGTAGAAAAATTCTTTAAAATACAAAATAACAAGGATGAATGTAACGCAACAACAACAGCTAAAGTGAATGTGCCCACAACACAGACACTAACTCAGTCAGTCACTCACACACACATATACACTTTATTTAGTGGCGAGAATAAAGGTGATAAAGAACGCGTGGTCGTGCCGCCATAGAAAACAATTAAGTGGAAAGCTTTGTCCAAAACACACAAGATTGATATTCCGACAATTTATCATTCCGAGAAATGTGGTGAGCTAACGGAGGTGAATATGCTAAACGTCCTTGGCAAGGATACTCTAGGATTAATGTGCAAATAATAGACTGTCTAAGAAAGGTATGATATATATTATAGGTATGTAGGTCCTTGAAAAATATTCTTTAAAAAAATCCAGGCCTTGGATAGGTATTCGAGAAAATATTTTTTCAAAGCCCAAACCCCCCCTCCTTGAAAAAAATTATTAAGAAATCCACGCCTCTCATAGGTCCCTGAAAAAAAAATGTTTAAGAAATCCACGCCTCTCATAGGTCCCTGAAAAAAAAAATGTTTAAGAAATCCACGCCTCGCATAGGTCCTTGAAAAAAATGTTTAAGAAATCCACGCCTCGCATAGGTCCTTGAGAAAGAAATGTTTAAGAAATCCACGCCTCTCATAGGTCCTTGAAAAAAAAATGTTTAAGAAATCCTCGCCTCGCATAGGTCCTTGAGAAAAAAATGTTTAAGAAATCCACGCCTCGCATAGGTCCTTGAAAAAAATGTTTAAGAAATCTACGCCTCGCATAGGTCCTTGAGAAAAAAATGTTTAAGAAATCCACGCCTCGCATAGGTCCTTGAGAAAAAAATGTTTAAGAAATCCACGCCTCGCATAGGTCCTCGAAAAAAATGTTTAAGAAAACAACGCCTCGCATAGGTCCTTGAAAAAAATGTTTAGGAAATCCACGCCCCTCATAGGTCCTTGAAAAAAATGTTTAAGAAATCCACGCCTCGCATAGGTCCTTGAAAAATATGTTTAAGAAATCCACGCCTCGCATAGGTCTTTGAAAAAAATGTTTAAGAAATCCACGCCTCGCATAGGTCCTTGAAAAAAATGTTTAAGAAATCCACGCCTCGCATAGGTCCTTGAGAAAAAAATGTTTAAGAAATCCACGCCTCGCATAGGTCCTTGAAACATTTTTTAAGAAATCCACGCCTCGCATAGGTCCTAAAAAACATTTTTAAGAAATCCACGGCTCGCATAGGTCCTAAAAAACATTTTTAGGAAATCCACGGCTCGCATAGGTCCTTGAAAAAAATATTTAAGAAATCAACGCCTTGCATAGGTCCTTGAAAAAAAATTTTAAGAAATCCACGCCTCGCATAGGTCCTTGAAAAAAAAGGTTTAAGAAATCAACGCCTCATATAGGTTCTTGAAAAAAATGTTTAAGAAATCAAAGCCTCATATAGGTCCTTGAAAAAAATGTTTAAGAAATCGACGCCTTGTATAGGTCCCTAAAAAATTTTTCTTTATTAAATCCACGCTTTGTTTTTGTCCTTGAAAAATATTCTTTCAAAAATCTATGCCTTGTTTTTGGTCCTTTGAAAAATATTCTTTAAACAAGTCCACGCTTTGGGTAGGTCTCTTTAAAAATCCACGCCTTCAGTAGATTCCTGAAAAATATTCTTTAAAAAATCGACGCTATCTGGGCCTTATAAAAATTGTTATTTAAAAATTCAGGTCTGATAGGAGCTTGGGAAAAATATTAGTTAAAAATCCACGCCAATTGAATTCCTTGAAAAAAAAAGCATTCTTGCTAGTCTGAGGCCCTTTCAATATCCTTGTCCCATTGCTCTCCTGTGAGTTGATTCAATCAAAAATTTTCAATAGCTATTTCCATGTGTTTTGGATAGAGTAAACATAAATTTTGAACTGTGAACATAACACGGCTAACATTTTCCCAATTGGTGTGGCCACAAACAATGGCACTACTTCCTCATCCTGCCATTTGGAAAACGAAACCGAAATTGCTGCAGTGATGGAAAAATACAAACAATACCACCACTGGCCATATTGCAATCGAACGGGAATATGCGACCATAAACTTGAAACCAAAAAATCTCATAGAAATGCAATTAGGCTTATTGACTATTACGCGACAGGATAGACTACGAAATTCGATGTGTGTTTTGTGTTGGATTGATCTGACTGAAAACCCCAGAAAAAACAATTTGCATTAAAGGGAATTTCGAGTGTCAGATATCGGAGTGGCTTTAATGTTAGATTTGACAACAAAGGCTTGACTTTTTTTGTGATTTCAAAATTCAGCATATGAATGGAATGCCGGCCCTTTGAAATTCACACCACATATTGCTTTTGCATACAGTTCAGTGCTCCGTTTTTTTATTTTTATTAAAATTGTAGCTTAGACTTTGCAAGCAGATTTTAGCCATCTAACTCTGCGACAACAATTCAAATTTACAACAATCTGCAATATCACTGCAAAAACAAAAAAACAACCGGGAAAATCCGTAACATAAATCACTAACTTTAGCTGGAACCATTCACAATGACTGAACACACAGAAATGAAATCTTTGCCATCAGCTGTGGAAAAAATCGGGTCAACGAAGTGGTGTAAAGGCGCACGAATCATGTGGCTAAAATTGCAAAATGATATAAAAGTATAGATGTGATTTTTAAAAGAACATTTTTTTTTAAGCATATTTTTCAAAGCCTCCAAAAGGCGTGGATTTTTTTAAGAATATTTTTTCAAGCCACCACCTTAGAAGAGGCGTGGATTTTAAAAAGAATATTTTTTCAAGCCACCTTAGAAGAGGCGTGGATTTTTTAAAGAATATTTAATCAAGGCCTGTACAAGGCGTGGATTTTTAAATTTTTTTCAAGGCTGTACAAGGCGCGGATTTTTTTACGAACATTTTTCAAGGCCTATACAAGGCGTGGATTTTTTAAAGAATATTTTTTCAAGGCCTGTACAAGGCGTGGATTTTTAAAAGAATATTTTTTCAAGGCCTGTACAAGGCGTGGATTTTTAAAAAAAATATTTTTTCAAGGCCTGTACAAGGCGTGGATTTTTAAAAGAATATTTTTTCAAGGCCTGTACAAGGCGTGGATTTTTAAAAGAATATTTTTTCAAGGCCTGTACAAGGCGTGGATTTTTAAAAGAATATTTTTTCAAGGCCTGTACAAGACTTGGATTTTAAAAAGAATATTTTTTCAAGGCCTGTACAAGACTTGGATTTTAAAAAGAATATTTTTTCAAGAATATTGTTTCAATGGCCTGAGTTTTAATTCTCAACATTTATTAATCACTCCATTATTCACTTAGTATTAATAGATAAGGATATCATAATAGGAAAGTAATTTGTATGTTATGTGTGTATATATATACACACATAATATGTTTGTGTGTCAATGTGTACTTTGTATTCTATTGTTGACTATATTAATTACTTAAATTACTTGTGTGTTTGTCAATTTAATTTTCTCCATTTAATGAAATGTCTTCTTAATGCAATACCCAAATTAACAAGAGGTGATATTTCGAAATTGATAAATATACATTTTCTAATATTTGACAATAATATTGTGATTTACGGCATGGACACAAATACATTTGTACATTTACATATTCATTTTCAAATTGAGTCTTTAATAGAGCCACAAGGGAGGATAATGAGATAAAAGATAAGTGCTACAAATAAGGATGTAATAGATTATTGTACAGTATTATGAGAATGTGTATGAAATGTCCTTAGTGTAAGGACATGGATTGGATTCTGTTTATAAACAAATATAGTTTATATAATATTGTGGGCTATGACTTTAAAACCTTAATTGGGTAAGGGAATAATTAATTTTGGAACAAATCGAATCGAACTGAAAGTTTTGCAAAAAAAATTTAATGTTTTTATATAAGAAATCCTCTTCAACCTATAACAATAAATAGTAAATTTCAACGTAAAGTAGCTTTGTGTTATTACCCAGTATCTCGGTAATTCATCCAATCCTGATATATTTATTCATTTACTATTATTTTTTTGTTTATGTCCACATTAAGTGTTGGTATTTTATTCTGCTGGTATTTTATTTCTGTCAAGTGCTTTACCACAATTTGTGCTCTCAGTTTATTGCTTGATAATAAAAACGACAACACTACCATAGCTGAGATTCAAAGGAATTGTTTCAGTCAGATGCCACCTACCACAATTGAGTGTGTGCGTATGTGTTTATATGTGTGTGTATTTATGTATATCCGGGCTGTAAAACAAATTATATGTCATGTAAATGAATGGTTTTATCAGTGAACAATAAAAATCGTTTTTCGCATTCTTTACTATCGTTTTATTTATATATGTATGTATATACATGAAGGTATGTACATACACACATATTTATATTTACTGCAAGAAAATATTGTTTCTTCTCTTAGAGTTCATATGAAAATGATTCTTATGTCATCATGTTAAAAATGCTTATATTAAATTTGTTGAAATGTGAAATTTTGAGAGTAAAAATATTTTTAATTAAATAATTTATAAGGGACTTAACAAATAATGTGTTGGTTCTTAAAAAATGTCCTTTAAAAAAATCCACGCCTTGTACAGACCTTGAAAATGTCCTTTAAAAAATCCACGCCTTGTATTGGCCTTGAAAATGTCCTTTAAAAAATCCACGCCTTGTATAGGCCTTGAAAATTTCCTTTAAAAAATCCACGCCTTGTATAGGCCTTGAAAATGTCCTTTAAAAAATCCACGCCTTGTACAGGCCTTGAAAATGTTCTTTAAAAAATCCACGCCTTGTATAGGCCTTGAAAATGTCCTTTAAAAAATACACGCCTTGTGTAGGCCTTGAAAATGTTTTTTAAAAAATCCACACCTTGTACAGGCCTTGAAAATTGTCCTTTAAAAAATCCACGCCTTGTATAGGCCTTGAAAATGTCCTTTAAAAATTCCACGCCTTGTATAGATAGGCCTTGAAAATTGTCCTTTAAAAAATCCACGCCTTGTATAGGCCTTGAAAATGTCCTTTAAAAAATCCACCTTGACCTTGAAAATGATAAAAAAATCCACGCCTTGTACAGGGCTTGAAAATGATAAAAAAATCCACGCCTTGTATAGCCCTTGAAAATGTCCTTTAAAAAATCCACGCCTTGTATAGGCCTTGAAAATGTCCTATAAAAAATCCACGCCTTGTACAGGCCTTGAAAATGTCCTTTAAAAAACTCACACCTTGTATAGGCCTTGAAAATGTCCTTTAAAAAATCCACGCCTTGTACAGGCCTTGAAAATGTCCTTTAAAAAACTCACGCCTTGTATAGGCCTTGAAAATGTCCTTTAAAAAATCCACGCCTTGTACAGGCCTTGAAAATATCCTATAGAATATCCACGTCTTGTACAGCCCTTGAAAATGTCCTTTAAAAAATCCACGCCTTGTACATGCCTTTAAAATGTCCTTTAAAAAATCCACGCCTTGTACAGGCCTTGAAAATGTCCTTTAAAAAATCCACGCCTTGTACAGGCCTTGAAAATGTCCTTTAAAAAATCCACGCCTTGTACAGGCCTTGAACATGTCTTTTAAAAAATCCACGCCTTGTACAGGCCTTGAAAATGTCCTTTAAAAAATCCACGCCTTGTATAGGCCTTGAAAATGTCCTATAAAAAATCCTCGCCTTGTATAGGCCTTGTAAATGTCCTTTAAAAAATCCACGCCTTGTATAGGCCTTGAAAATGTCCTTTAAAAAATCCACGCCTTGTATAGGCCTTGAAAATGTCCTTTAAAAAATCCACGCCTTGTATAGGCCTTGAAAATGTCCTTTAAAAAATCCACGCCTTGTACAGGCCTTGAAAATGTCCTTTAAAAAATCCACGCCTTGTACAGGCCTTGAAAATGTCCTTTAAAAAATCCACGCCTTGTACAGGCCTTGAAAATGTCCTTTAAAAAATCCACGCCTTGTACAGGCCTTGAAAATGTCCTTTAAAAAATCCACGCCTTGTACAGGCCTTGAAAATGTCCTTTAAAAAATCCACGCCTTGTACATGCCTTGAAAATGTCCTTTAGAAAATCCACCCCTTGTACATGCCTTGAAAATGTCCTTTAAAAAATCCACGCCTTGTATAGGCCTTGAAAATGTCCTTTAAAAAATCCACGCCTTGTACAGGCCTTGAAAATATCCTTTAAAAAATCCACGCCTTGTACAGGCCTTGAAAATGTCCTTTAAAAATCCACGCCTTGTACAGGCCTTGAAAATGTCCTTTAAAAATCCACGCCTTGTACAGGCCTTGAAAATGTCCTTTAAAAAATCCACGCCTTGTACAGGCCTTGAAAATGTCCTTTAAAAAATCCATGCCTTGTACAGGCCTTGAAAATGTCCTTTAAAGAATCCACGCCTTGTACATGCTTTGAAAATGTCCTTTAAAATACACGCCTTGTACATGCCTTGAAAATGTCCACATTTCCACGCCTTGTACAGGCCTTGAAAATGTCCTTTTAAAAAGCCACGCCTTCTATAGGCCTTGAAAATGTCCTTTAAAAAATCCACGCCTTGTACAGGCCATGAAAATGTCCTTTAAAAAATCCACGCCTGGTGTAGGCCTTGAAAATGTCCTTTAAAAAATCCACGCCTTCTATAGGCCTTGAAAATGTCCTTTAAAAAATCCACGCCTTGTACAGGCCATGAAAATGTCCTTTAAAAAATCCACGCCTGGTGCAGGCCTTGAAAATGTCCTTTAAAAAATCCACGCCTTAAAATGTGCTTTAAAAAATCCACGCCTTAAAATGTGCTTTAAAAAATCCAAGCCTTGCACAGGCCTTGAAAATGTCCTTTAAAAAATCTACGCCTTGTATAGGCCTTGAAAATGTCCTTTAAAAAATCTACGCCTTGTATAGGCCTTGAAAATGTCCTTTAAAAAATCCACGCCTTGTACATGCCTTGAAAATGTCCTTTAAAAAATCCACGCCTTGTATTGGCCTTGAAAATGTTCTTTAAAAAATCCACGCCTTGTATAGGCCTTGAAAATGTCCTTTAAAAAATCCACGCCTTGTATAGGCCTTAAAATTTCCTTTAAAAAATCCACGCCTTGTATGGGCCTTAAAATTTCCTTTAAAAAATCCACGCCTTGTATGGGCCTTGAAAATGTCCTTTAAAAAAATTCACGCCTTGTATGGGCCTTGAAAATGTCCTTTAAAAAATTCACGCCTTGTATAGGCCTTGAAAATGTCCTTTAAAAAATCCACGCCTTGTATAGGCCTTGAAAATGTCCTTTAAAAAATCCACGCCTTGTATAGGCCTTGAAAATGTCCTTTAAAAAATCCACGCCTTGTATAGGCCTTGAAAATGTCCTTTAAAAAATCCACGCCTTGTATAGGCCTTGAAAATGTCCTTTAAAAAATCCACGCCTTGTATAGGCCTTGAAAATGTCCTTTAAAAAATCCACGCCTTGTATAGGCCTTGAAAATGTCCTTTAAAAAATCCACGCCTTGTATAGGCCTTGAAAATGTCCTTTAAAAAATCCACGCCTTGTATAGGCCTTGAAAATGTCCTTTAAAAAATCCACGCCTTGTATAGGCCTTGAAAATGTCCTTTAAAAAATCCACGCCTTGTATAGGCCTTGAAAATGTCCTTTAAAAAATCCACGCCTTGTATAGATAGGCCTTGAAAATGTCCTTTAAAAAATCAACGCCTTGTATAGGCCTTGAAAATGTCCTTTAAAAAATCCACGGTCTTGTATAGGCCTTGAAAATGTCCTTTAAAAAATCCACGCCTTGTATAGATAGGCCTTGAAAATGTCCTTTAAAAAATCCACGCCTTGTATAGGCCTTGAAAATGTCCTTTAAAAAATCCACGCCTTATACAGACCTTGAAAATGTCCTTTAAAAAATCTACGCCTTGTACAAGCTTTGAAAAAAATATTCCTTAAAGATCTACGCCTTCTATGAGCCTGGAAAAGGATTGTTTAAATATCATTGCATCTTTTGATCTTTTTATTTAAGATAAACATTTAAGTTCTTTTTCTTCGATTTTTTCCCTCTAATCTAAGTTTTAGAACCATTTTTCACGTCTTCATATTTTGGCCACACTTTGACAAAGTGTGTGGTCGGTCACTCGATGTTTTTTGCTATTCCTAAACTGTTAACCTGTTTCGCCACCAACTATTAGCTATTGCCTTTTGCCAAATTGCGGTCAGAAAGAATTTATGGATGGTGTTGGGATCGCTGTTTGCCGTTTTGGTGTCAGGTGGTGGTCATGGTTAGAATGGCGACCACAAAAGCTTCAGCGTGTGACCCCATGCATTGTTATTGTTACTGCTATTGACCAAAGCTAATTGCGAAGTCTAATAATTCCGTTAAAAAAAAGAAGAAGAAGATATCAAATTACCAGAAAAATGTGTTCACCAACAAGAAGACCGGGCCAATTATTATTATTATTATGTCATGTGACAACAGATGACAATCCTGCAGGTTGTGGGTAACTTGAAACGTTTAATTAAATGCGTGGTAATAATAAGGTTTCTGCCTGATACTGCTTCTTATGTGTGTTATTATTTTTATTTAGTTTATGTTCTTCAATGAGGAAATATTTATTTTTAAGAATGTTTCCTCTTCCACGATACCGTTGTTGAGTTATAAAAGAAGCCACAAGAAGCTTTTGGTACGTGACATGTTGCCACGAAGCATTATCTCTTTACGTGGCATATTATTTTTAATTTTTTTTTAATACAAATTAACATATGGCTGTCACGAGTGTATTTCAAATAAGAAATTCTATTTGCAACGGCTGGAAAACATATGTACATATTTTTTAAACTTCTGGTTAATTCCGTTTGATAGGCTTCGGAAATATGAAGTACGGAAGTGTGGTAGATATTATTAACGACAATTGGCATATGATGAGCCTTGTTGAACTACTTGAAAAAAAATATTTTCTAAAAAATCCATGTCTATTTAGGTTTAAATATATATAAAGATCACATATTTAAATTCGTTCAATTTCATGTCAATGTTCCTTCGAAAAGGCGACGTCTTTTAGGATACACATGTAGAATATACTCAAAGTGGTGAAGGGTATCATATAGTCGGCCCAGTCCGTCATTACTACTTTCCTTACTGGTTAAAAGATTCACGTCGACCTACTTGAAACACACATTTTTAAACCAGTGAGCGGAGCAGTATAGTCGGACGGGGCCGACCATACGATACCCTACACAACTACCACGGAACTCTAACTTTCTGCGGATTTTTATTCCGGGCCTAAGCAACATTTCGTTATAGTTGGACCCTCTTGCCCGATTAGAGGTCAACTGCACCACTTCCTTACACTAACTTATTTTCCCAACATTACTAATGTTCAGTACAGTGCTTCTAAGTACTTGTCCAGATTCGCTTCACCGTGGGTTGTGTTGTGATGTTCGACTTTCAATTGTGGCCTATAGATCGACTCGAAAAAAACACAAAAAAAGGATTGGTTCACTTTTTGCCAAAATTATTATCTGATCATCACCGAAAATTATAGGCGTTGTCCTTGACCATAACTGGAACCTCAATGAAAATATCAATGCGATCAGCGCTATATTTCCGCCCTCTAGTGTGGTAATGGGTTATCTCAGTACGTAAGCACCTATAAATATTTAAGTGTAACTCCCACATCTGAGTACATTCGACCATATAATTGGTATCAATTTAAAGGTCAACCACTCCTCTTGGACGTACTATCATCTTCTTCCGTATATGTCCTTTAGGGGCAAATATATACGCCATAGAATACAAATTTTGTCATTTATCACACAAAAGTCTGGGTCCATTTGACCCTCTAAATATTGGCCGATCTTTATGAAAACAGGTATGCTTATTCTTTGGCCCGATCCCCTTCTCCAAGTAAAAATTCGCGATGCGGCCTCTAGAGTGGCAAGAAAAACCAACAAAAATTATGTATTTGGTCCATTTTATCCTCTAAATATTAACCTATCATTACCAAAAACAATAGGGGTCTTCATTGGCCAGAACCCATCCTACATGCAAAATTTCGTGAAGATGGGTCCATAATTTGGCCTATATCGTGTTTACAAATTATAATGGACAGACGGACGGACACACATGTCTAGATCAACTCAGCAAGTCGAGATATGACGATCGGTATACTTAAAGTGGGTCTAAGACCAATATTTCGTGGCGTTACAAAATCTTGGGGCTGCACAAAGCTATAATACCCTGACAACATAGTTGTGTAGGGTATAAAAATCCCCGCCTGTTGATGGACTTCGAAAAAATATTTTTAACAAATCCACGCCTCTTGATAGTCCTTTTTTAATAATATTATTATACCCTTCACCACACTGTGGTACAGGGTATTATGTCTTAGTGCATATGTTTGTAACAGGCACTTTTTGAGTAGATTTACGCATGTCCGTCCGTCTGTCCATGTTAAATTGTAAACAAAGTACAGGTCGCATTTATGATCCGATTTGGATGAAATTTGGCATAGGTCACTTATTTGGCCCAAGGACAAACCCTATTGAAATTGGGAAAAATCGGTTCAGATTTAGATATAGCTCCCATATATATTTTCGTCCGATTTAATGTAAATGGTGCACCAAAGTCCCTATATATCCTTCGATTTGCACGAAATTTGGCACAGCGTAATCAATTAGGTCTAGAATGATGTCTGTTAACTTTCCTGAAAATCGGTTCAGATTTTGATATAGCTCCGATATATATTTTCGTCCGATTTAATGTAAATGGTCCACCAAAGTCTCTATATATATATATATATATATATTTAGATTTGCACGAAATTTGGCTTAGGTCTCGAATGATGTGTGTTAAGTTCCTGAAAATCGGTTCAGATTTAGATATAGCTCCTATATATACTTTAGCCCGATTTAAGGTAAATGGTGTACCAATGTCCCTTAATATCTTTCGGTTTCGCGAAATTTGGCGCACCGTAATGAATTAGATCTAGAATGATGGGTTAAGTTTCCTGAGATCGGTTCAGATTTAGACATAGCTTCTATATCCGGCCAAATGAAAAATGTAGTATCGGTTGCATAATGACATATTTATGGATCCAATTTCATTTTACTGGTATCATATATTCGGCCCCGTCCGAATTTACTACTTTCCTTACTGTTTTTTTTTTATCCTATCGAAGAACAAGGTTTCGAAAATTTCACGCCCATGAGAATCCTGTTAAAAATATTCTGTCTTTAAGGGGACCCCCCATTCTCGGGGTCAAAATTTTTGTTGATATAATTCGAATCTACACTGATTAAAGAATGTCTCTACAAAATTTCAAGTGAAAATCTCAAGAACTCTTGAAGATATAGCCGATTTATTGTGTCAGCATCAAGTGACGGCTGAAGGGCTTCTCAAACTTTAAACGCGTTTTTCTCTAAACATTTTTTTGCGAATGGCGGGCACGATAACTCAAAAACTAATAGTCCAATCGGTTCCAAATTTTGCAACGTTTCTCTGGGAGTGTATAGCTCTCGTATGAACTAGGATAAAGCCAATCGGCGAAGATCTTCCTTATTTTTTAACTTGGTTTTTGGTAAAAAATCGGTGATTTTCCAAAAATATTTTTTCAAAGTTTCGCCATTTTGTTAATTTTAGAGCGAAGTCAATAATCCTAGTTCATACGAGAGCCAGACATGCACTCTTTCTAACACCGTTGGAATTTTCGGATTCCGATGTTCCAGTGAGGAGTTATCATGCCCGCCATCAAAAATAAGGACTTTTCTTTAATTACAAAAAACAACAACAAAACAATAACAAAATTTTTTTGTAAATTATTTTTCTTCTCTTTTAAATCTTCAAATATATATGTGCAAAGTTACAAACCTTAACAAGCATTGGTATTGATTTATCAGCCCATTGAAATTCTTGAAAAATTAAAATCGAGAATGGGTGGGGTTCCCTTAATAATGTAAGACCCTATCAATAGTATTGTAATTTTTAACCCATTTATTTTAAAATCTTAAATAATTGATTTCATTAATTATCAAATTTTGTGGGAGACCTGCACAAATTTTAGCAGAGACTAATATCGATGGCATGGCAGAGCAGCAGTTGACTTTGCAGGCAATTTAAAAATCAATATTCTGGGCAATTTTCATTGTTGTTGTTATCTAATATAGAAGGTAAAATGCTAATAGCAAACTTTATATTAGCAGAATGTGGTGCAACGAATATACAGTATGTGTTTGAGTAAGTTAAGATATATGCACAGAGACATACATACACATGCACTTCATTATATATGATGCATCTATTTATGGTAACAGCATAGAATATGGACGAGGATAGGCGGGGAAGGCATGCCGAGTACGAAGCTTGAACAAAGTTCTTGGAAATTTCTGTTATAGGAGTTGGCAATACAATAGGTGTATTTTATTGGTATTTTTTAATTTTATGTTCCCCGACTTTTGTCACCAGCCTCCTTACACATCTCAACCCACATCCATCAAATTACCTGTGCTTGAGTGTGCTTTTAGTAAAATCGTTAACATTAATTGGTAACTGATATGGCATGAATGGCGGTTATACAACGATATTAGTCTAAGTGAAGTTGGTCTACATTTGCGAAAAGTTAGCTGTCTTTGATAGGAGGCATAAATGAAAATACGGCCACAAAAATCTAAAATATCAAGGTTCTATAAGTGCCACATGAAAATATATTTTAACCAGTGAGCGAAGCAGTATAGTCGGACGGCGCCGACCATACGATACCCTACACAACTACCACGAACTCTAACTTTCTGAGGATGTTTATTCCGAGACTGAGTAATATTTCGTGATATTTCCCCCTCTTGTCCGATTAAAGGTTAACAACACCTCTTCCTTACTTTTTTCGAACATTCAGTACAGTCCTTCTAATTACTTGTCCAGATTACCTTCACGGTGGGTGTGTTGTGATTTTCGGATTATACTCTACTCGAAAACACACAAAAAATTATGTTTTCGGTCCATTTCATCCCAAAATTTTAATATGATCATCACCGAAAATTGTAGGCGTTGTTCTTGACCATAACTGGAACTTCATGAAAAATTTCAAAGCCATCAGCGCGATATTTCTCCCTCTAATGTGGTAATGGGTTACTAAATTATATCTGAATACATAAGCACCTGTAAATATTTGACTGTAACTCCCACATCTGAGTAGATACATCACTATATTTGGTATCAATTTAAAGGCCAACCACTCCTCTTGGATATGCTATCAACTCCTGGGGTCTACATCCTCCAGGAGTAAATATATATGCCATAGAATACAAATTTTCTCATTTTTCCACAAAAGTCAGGGTCCATTTGACCCGCTAAATATTGACCAATCTTTATCAAAACATGCATGCTTATTCTCAGGCCCGATCCCCTTCTCCATGCAAAAATTCGCGGTATTTGGGCCATAATTGCGGCCTCTGGAGCGACCAGAAAAACCGACAAAAATTTAGTATTTGGTCCATTTCATCCCCTAAATATTAACCGATCTTTTCCAAAAACAATAGGGGTCTTCATTGGCCAGAACCCATCCTACATGCAAAATTTCGTGAAGATTCGTCCATAACTGTGGCCTGTATCGTGTTTACAAATTATAATGGACAGACGGACGGACGGACACACATGTCTAGATCGACTCAGCTAGTCGAGATATGACGATCGGTATACTTAAAGGTGGGTCTAGGACCAATATTTCGCGGCGTTACAAACATTTGGGGCTGCACAAAGCTATAATACCCTGACAACATAGTTGTGTAGGGTATAATGATATTAAAAAAAATACATGGATAGACAATAGCGTGAATTTAAAAACGACTATATATATATATATATATATATATTCTTTTTTAAATTCATATATATATATATATATATAAAATATTTTTCAAAGAAATATTTTTTCAAGGATTCCTATACACTTCAAAGGACCCTAATTGTAGTATAGTGTTAATGTATACCTCCACAAAATCATTATTGAAATTTCAAAATCACCCATACTCACATATTTATGCAGAAATTTTGAAATTGCTCGAACACATATGCAATTTTATCGTCTATACAATGAAACATCTCTACATACCAAACTGAATGCAACCGAACACAAAGCTTGGTTATCTCCTTTGTCACGATGTTGTTGTACTGATAAATGGATGATAGTCTGATAGTCCGTTCGAACAATCTCTTTGATTATGGCTATTCATTATAATGAAACCAATGTTTCATCGTATGTGTTTGTATACGTATAGGTATGTATGTGGGTGTATATAGAGTTTTGTATGTCATGCTAATGAAATTTTCATAGAATAAATTTTTGGTTAGAAATATAAAATAGAGAGGTTCAATTTTTCACAGACAGACATCCTTTGAATTCAATACAACTTATTTGAAATTAATTGGAAAATTAAAGAGTATTAAAATATTAAATGGTATTTAAATGTGTGAATGGTAAATGATGGATGTACTTAAGGGAAATAAAAGGACTGTGAAGGAGCATATCGTCAACTAAAATGCAAAATATTGTGAATGTCAATTTTTTACTTAATTGTTATGACTGCCATTAAACTAAATAACTAAATTTGTTAAAAAAAAAAATACAGTCCATTATTCGTCATATGCAATATCACCCGGCCGGGCATACTTTTTCATTTCACATGACATGTTTATAGTTTTCATTCAAAACAGTTTTTGCATCTCCTACACAATTATGCTTTTGTTAGTTACGCCTTTTTGCATTTTAGCTAACGATATTCTAGTAGAAATATATATTTTTTAAATATTTTTAAGGTCCTACACAAGGCGTGGATTTTTAAAAGAATATTTTTCCTGCGACTATATAAGGCGGGTATTTTTAAAAGAATATTCTTTCAAGGCCTCTAGAAGGGTTAGAATTTTAAAAGAATATTTTTTCAAGGCCTCTAGAAGGGTTAGATTTTGAAAAAAAAAAAATATTTTTCAAGGCCTCTAGAAGAGTTAGATTTTGTAAATAATATATTTTTAAAGAGTAATTTTTAAGAGTACATATATGGGCGTATATTTCTATTATTT
>NW_026878063.1:0-23545 GCF_032173495.1 Musca vetustissima | reverse complement strand
TATAGTTTCGAATCCCACATGAATCTATACTACAGCGAATGATTATGTGAATTTTGGTTAAAATTTCTAGTGTAGTGAAAAACAGGCGAGACTTCAAATACAAATAAGTGAAACTATGCAATAAGCCGCTGAACATCACAAGTACTAAAGTGTAGTCAATTTTAAATGCTAAAGTTCCAAATTTTCTAAAATAACAACGCACCAGATATATTAAATTTCAGCAATTTTAATGGAAATCTTCACTATAAAGGCAGGTCTCTGAATAAAAAATGATGCACTGTGCAAAATTGTAATTTGTACTATAAGGGTACTACTATCAGTACTAAAACGAACTAGATATTTACCATTAGTATTAAATTACCGGAAGGAACAAAAAAGGTTAACACAGTATTATAGAACTTTTTACATCAGTCCATCGGGACGATCGAGAAAATAGTAAACTTACAGAAAATATACAATAAGTAATTTGTACTCGATTTAGTAGGATAGAAGCATTAACGTTTCTGTACGAAAGAAATACGGAGTAAGATCTGAGATTAAAACAAACATATTAAGATATAAAACCTATAATAAAAATGTTTCAAATTTGTACTTAATCCAAAAGTATATTGTGTAGCTAAAATAATGTTTATTTATTTAACTATAAAAAGTTTCGCTAACAACGTAGCGGGCCTATGCTAGTATTATTATATTATAACCATTTAATATATTAAAAAAAGAATCTGAGTGAGAAACTTTGGAACCGATCGCGCCTACTTCTTTAAAACATTTATTGTTAAAAAACCTTGGGGATATGGTTTTATATGTACTAAAATTTATGACATGTACAGACAAGCGTTGTTCGCTCTCTTATTCGTTATTCGACCCTTAATTATGAAGTAATTACTTAGTTCCCCATACAAAATTTTCTGAGCGAACACCGACTTTTGCACATTGTTCAATTCGAATCACTCTCTGAAGTACCAATAATTTTGTCCCATTCATAACTATTGAGAGTATTTATCGAAAATAAATTAATTTTGACAGCATGAACATATTTATAACATTTTAAAACTTTTTAAGTAAAATTGAAAATGATGAATGAAAATTCAAAAATTGTATAGTTGTTATGTATGCAGCAAGATGTATATTTTGTTTTCTGAATTTCTTTCCCCTTGGTTCTAATTAGCGTATGAAACAAGAAACAAATGTTGGAAACTCAAACCAAAAAATTCTCCAAATTTTTATTGAGAAAATAAAAAAAAAAAATATTAAAACAACGATATATTCAGAAAAAAAATGGAAAACATGGATTAAAAGTGTATAGATATGGGTTCATTCTATAGTCAGGAGAAAGAGAATTATTTTTTATATTTAGATCTCAAGCAAATATGTTACAATTTTGGTGTAAAACAAGAAACAAAAAGTTTGAAAAAAATAAACTCGGATGACCTGAATTAAGAATAGTGTTGTATGAACGGGTTTATTCATGTACGTAATTCTGATAGCGAACTACGTTGTTCGAATGCCCATCAAAACATGGCATTATTGAACTTAATATTCATAGCCTTCGTTGTGTATCAGATTTATCAAAAACTAAAAAACGGGCCAGAGAAAGTAAAATAGTTGAAAAAATTGTTTAAAATTCTGTTTGAGTGGGGCGATGTAGGTAAAAATTGAAGGTAAGACTAATATATTCCAATTTTATCATCAATTTGTATATGCAACCTTCAACGTCTATTTTTATATTATCAATATATACAATAAGTATTAAGTTTATGAACGGTCGCAAAATTCTGCACAGAACCCATATAATTTAAAATGTAATTTTAATGTATGCGAGACATCGCTGTCACCGCAAAGTGTAAAAAAACGTTATTTTGAAATTAAGCTTTATTTTTTTACAAAAAATCGAAATTTTTTCGCTTACTACATACTCACAATACAAGTCTTTATTATACCCTCCACCATAGTATGGAGGGTATATTAATTTTGTTTTTCCGTTTGTAACTCATCGAAATAATCACTTCCGACCATATAAAGTATATATATTCTTGATCAGCGTAAAATTCTAAGACGATCTAAGCATGTCCGTCTGTCCGTCTGTCTGTCCGTCTGTTGTAATCACTCTAGCGTCTAAACGAGTTGAGATAGATCGCCAAAATTTTGCACAGAGTCGTCTTTTGTCTGCAGGCAGGTCAAGTTCGAAGATGGGATATATCGGTCCACGTTTAGGCATAGCTCCCATATAAGGGTACCTCAAAATGTTCGGTATTTTGGGGTTCTTGAGCGCGTTTTTCAACCGAATACGCTGAAATTTGCTACATTGGGTTCGTATTGGGTACTAAATATCTCCACAAAAAATTATAAATACAGGTCCATATTTTGGGATAGCCCCCTTTTAAGGGTACCCCCAATTTTGCGGTATTTTGGGGGGTTTGATCGCATTTTTCGACCGAATTCGCTGAAATTCGGTATTTTGAGTTCTTATTGGGTAGCAAATCTCTACACTAAAAATTATAAATATAGGTCAATTTTTTCGGGTAGCCCCCATATAAGGGTACCCCCCAATTATCGGTATTTTAGGGTTCTTGAGCGCGGTTTTCAACCGAATTCGCTGAAATTTGGTACATTGTGTTCTTATTGGGTACCAAATGTCCCCACTAAAAATTATAAATATAGGTCCACTTTTTCTTGTAGCCCCCATATAAGGGTACCTCCCAAAATCCAGTTTTTGAGGGGTTTTGACCGGATTTTTTCACCAAATTGTCTGTAATTTAGTACTTTGAGTTCTTATTGGGTAGTAAATCTCTCCACAAAAAATTATAAATATAGGTCCATTTTTTCGGGTAGCCCCCATATAAGGGTACCCGCAATTTTCGATATTTTGAGGTTCTTGAGCGCGTATTTCAACCGAATTCGTTGAAATTTGGTATTTTGTAGTTGTATATGGTAACAAATCTCCCCACCAAAAATTATTAATATTCACCCCTTTTTAGGGGTAGTCCCCATATAACCCCATTTTTTATATTAAAATAGTTATATGATTTGTTCCGTGTGTTGCGGTTGGGTAGTCGTTACGGGGAATAGTCAATTTTTACCCTACAAAGACTATTTAGCCATCTGTTGCAAGCATTCCGCCTTCTAAAGGTAGTGTGATAAAAGAAACCTCAAACATGACCATAATGAAATATATCGGCAGACATTTAGGTATCTCTTCAATATAGTGATACTTCCTGAAGGAAAGACTTGAGATAAATAATTAAAATATTGGGTTCAAAATTGGTATATACCGGTCATTAATTAAGCATAGCCCTCATATAATGATATCCCCAAATATTCACCACTTTCCTACACTATGTAATCAATATTGGTCCCCCTTAGGCATACCCTTTGTAATCTAAATTACAGTAGTTTGAGGATTTTATACTCTACCATGCGTTATTTTATACTCTACCAGCCCACTTTTTGGATCTTACAGGATTTTAGAAAAAATCCCCATTAAAAATTGCTGAAGTTTGTATTTGGTGTACATAATGGTTTACATAAATCGGTTTGTAGAATATACCGATAATACCCCACTTGTTGGTATGTTCCCTATATTTTCATTCCATGTATCTGTCAGTATAACTATGGTGGAGGGTATCCAAAGTTCGGCCCGGCCGAACTTAACGCTTTTTCACTTGTTCATTTTACTTTTTTTACTCGTTTCCATGACAGAGGGGTCTACGATCCGAAACGACCCGAGTCTTACTCGGCCAACGTCTGTCACCTCAGCCCATTGTGTAAAAGCAATAGGGCTGCTACAACAACAACACTTTTACTAATTTTACAGGAGAAGCAAAAAAAGTTATAAAATCTAAATTTTAAATTTCAGCCCTTCTCCATGGCTGAAATTTTTGTCAAAGTTTAACCACATTATAGAGCCGTATTTATTTTTTGAAAAAAAAAAAATATTTTTTTTCGGTCTTTAAAGGTTTTATGTCAGTTACGTCCTTTTGGCATGATATTTTCTGAAACAAAAGGACGTAACTACAACACAATTGTAGTACAACAAAGTGGCTAATAATTATCCGATTGAGACTAAAATTTGCACAGCGTACCAAATTGAGTCCGGAGTGACGTGTGTTAAGTTTTGTTGAAATCGGTTTAGATTTAGACATAGCTCCCACACATATTTTTGTCCGATTTTGTGTAAATGGTGCTTTAAAGCCCCTATATTTCTTTCGATTTGCACGAAATTTTGCATGGCGTACTGAATTGAGTCTAGAGTGATGTGTGTAAAGTTTCGGTTCAGATTTCGATATAGCTCCCATATACAGTTACCACTGATTTTATGTAAATGTTGGACAAAAGACCTTAAATATTTCTCAGTGAGAAACAAAAATACCTAATTATAGCTGATTAGGTAAAAAATGAAGAAAATCCCTAATATGGGGGCTACCGTAAAAAATTGGCCGATATATCTCATTTTCAATATCACACATCCCAGAAGTAACATTAATATAAATTCAGAATTTCTAGCTTAAGTTTATGATGAATACTGATTCGATTCAAGTTTTAGAAAGAAGACTTTAGAAGACTTATCGTACCAGCCGGATAATCATATTATATATTATTCAGTAAATTCGAGGAAAAACTAACAGGAATTCTTACAGACCACATTGCAATTACACAAAATAGGATATGGATATAATAATGTATGCTACAGGAGATATAACAAATCGTGGAAACACATTTTCTGTAATTGTCCATAGTGCAGAGTAAAGTTGAAAGCGCCAAGGCGTCTCATCAAGAACTTGATAATGAAGACTTGAAGCTTGGTTTCCTACGACTGCAAGACAATATAAAGAGTTAGAACATGAAAAATGATCCGAGTCACACACACACTTCCAACACATAGGTTAGTTAGACTTCTGCGGGTGTTACGCAAAGGACTTGATATTGGACAAAGACTACCAGGGCTACCACGAAAAAAATCTACTTGAGAGTTTTTGCGGCGGCGATATGGGTAATAATTACAAACCAGCAGATGTCCTTGATTCAGTCTGAAACAGAATGTTGTACAAAAGGTATTATTCTTGAGTATAATTGGGACATACTTGTCGAAAGCACACCCAAAGTGGGTAGTTAGCGGAGAAGCCAAATGTGTGAAATTAGTTTCACCCATTATGTGCCCCACCTCACTCTGTAGCAGAGAGTTGAATTCGAATACAGGAGCTGTCATTGCATCGCGTTCCAAATACCACGCACGTAGGGCATTTTCAACAAGCAAATTCGGATAGTGAATTCTTCTCTGGAGATAACGATTTTGGGCCACATCATGATAGGTCGACTTGAAATAACCAGAGAAATGACTATGTTGAGCATGATCGCCACTGTCGTCATGGTCGATGTAGGTGAGGTTAGCACAAGGATCTGTTGTGTAAGGTGTACACATTTTCAAAAAGGTCTGAGCCATCGCAGCTAATTCTTCGTGCCAAACCAATTCGACCATATTGGCAACCATCATATGTTCCGCAATACGATTTCGTATACCATTGTGACCTATTATTAACATAATTCTCATTTCGTCACGTTGTGCATTCGAAATGACTTGTGACGATGGCAAACAACTTGAGTTGGCTTTCTTCGAATTCTGCAATGTCGAAATTAGATAAGATTATCACAAAACTGTTGATCATTACAGATGCACAAAGTGTATGGAGTTGTCCATGACATTCCATTTGACAGTAATCCATATTGAAAATAGAGTCGCACGACTGTTTTGGTATATTACTCAAGATTAGTAGGATCCACGTCAAAAACATCTGTTGGAAAATGCAATAAGTTTTTTCTCTCACTCCTCGTAGTTTTTGATTGAAATATTTTAAATTTTAGTTTCTAAATTTAAAATGAGCTGTATTATTTGTTTTGTGTTTTTTGACAATTAAATAAATGATCAGAAGATTAAACAAAAAATAAGTTGTAAAAAAGTAAAGAAGGTTGTAAAGTCGGACAAAGTCGACGATAACTTGTAATTTGTAACCCATCACCACTTTGAGCGTATACGAGATGTTCCTGTGATTTTCATTGTAACCTACAATAAAATGACCCGCTAGTAAATAATAAAAAAAATCGCTGTTGCAAACATACATTCACCCCATGTCAAAGAAAATCCTATTAGGTTAAAAATCGTGCCCAAAACCCCCAAAATACCGTATAATGAGAACTATCATTGTATTGGGGCTATCCGGAAACACAGGTCAATGTAAATAATTTTTTGGAGAAAATTTCTACTCAATGAGAATCCAAAATTGTCGGGGGCTTCCCTAAAAGGTTTACCAATATTGATAATTTTTAGTAGGAAGATTTACCACCACACCACAACCCAAAATAACAAATTACAGCAAAATAGCTTTAAAAATGTTCCGAAAACAAGGAAAATTTATCATTTTAGTACGCACATTAGGAACCAGTGAGAATAAAAAAAAAATACTAAATTACACTTGATTAGGTTGATAAAAGCTCAGCAGCTTTAGAAAACCGAATATTGAGGTGTATCGATCTATACCAACTAGTGGACCCAAATTTCCCATTTCCCATCAATATCAAACATCCTAGGAGTGAGAGTAGTGAATGGGCAAATTTAAAAAAACACTATCTTTAATATTGTGAACTCTATAGTGGTTTCCACAAATAGTAACTATTTGTTGATTCGTTTTCGGTTAATACTCTCAATTTCATTGTCCTTTAGTGAGTGACTAGAGTTGAGCTGTGTAAAGAGATCATTGTTGGTTCACAAAATTTAGTATGGAGAAGTATGTAATTTTTTCATAATTAAGGGACGAACAACAAATGAAAGAACGAACCACGCTTGTCTGAAATGATATTTATCAAATTTTACACAAACAACGTTACCTAAAATCTAACGAGGCGTACAAAAATATAAAACTTCTCCACTATGGCAAAATGTTTTGTACGGCCGTATTACCCAAATACGTCGAATCAATATCTCTTAGCAAACTAAATAAAATCGCCAAACAAAATTAAAAAATTAGAAAATGTATTCAAATATTTCACATTCTTATTGAAATTTTCATATTTTCTTTTTGTTTCGTTTCTATTTTCATCAAAAGAAAAAAAACAAAACTACGTTCTGTCATAGTTGAATTTGTTGGTACGTCGACGTATGTTGGTAACATTCATATAAATGTGTTTTACTTTTGTGGTGAATAACGTCGAACGCACTAGCTGAATTTTAAGTAGTGCTCAAATATGATTAAAATTTGTCAAGTTGTTTTGTTTCATATCATGGCATAATTACAGAAGGTAGTCTCATTTGAGAATTTTATGATGGCAACCCTTTTTATTTGGAACTCATTTATTAATTTTATGGTCGTACCTAAATTCATGCGTATGCGTACGAATTTATTCACCTCAAAAGTTAAATACATGCATTTCAATGAATGTTACCCAAATACACATTGCGTATCGAAATATAAAGTTGATAATTTTCAACATTTACAATGCGTATTATCGATTCTTTGTTTTTTTAAAAAAAGAATTTCAGTCATTGAAAAATTTGTGTCTCTATAAAAATAAACATTTTTCGATCAATCGAAAAAATGATTTCATCCATTTTCGCCGTTTTCAGTTGGCACAGATGCAAAAAAAGTCCGTATTTGGGTAATGCGGACGTCTAACAAACTCTATAAAGGTGAGAAGGTGAGTATGTTTGTACGGAGCGCAATAAATTAGGTACGACCCTGGTACAATAATACAAGGTAGGGCAGCACGTGTGGCCTCTTCTGCCAAAAATAAAATAAATATACGCAACAAGTGTTTGTTTGTGTTTATTTGTTGTTTTTTCAACACAAAACTAAAAACGGGAAAAATGAATGAAAGGTTATGATTTCTTCCCAAACTCCAGTAGCGAATACCATAAAATGTTTGTTCCATCCATAACAAAGTAATTACTTCCAGACGAACGTGTTAAAAACTTTATTTTCATTTCAATTAAACTTGAATATATTTCAATTTATTTTGAATTTATTTGACATTGTATTCAAAACAATACACACACATACACAAAATATGTATTTTGATCTGATGGAACAAGCCACCTTGAGAAAAAATTGTAATCAGTTGGTAGCTGTGCCCTACCTTTTAATAATTATAACATGGGTACGACCCTAATGCTGAACATTGCTCTCAAAATTTTACCATGGCTGTTACATCTTATATTTATAAGTTTTAGAGGCAGGGAACTTCAAAATATTTATAAATATAAATGATTTAGCAATTTTTGCACTGAACACATGATATGCGTATATTTCGAAGGAAGATGTTTTCATTTAAATTTTGAAAGCTGAATACTGTCGAAGGCAAATTTATAAAAAAATGGAAACATATGACTGCATGAGACTAACTTGTGTAATTATGCCATGGTTCCATATTTAGGTGCAGAAATGTTTATTTGATTCACATGACCAACTTGCTGTAGTTCATTATCAGGTTATTCTATCAAGACAATGACCCAAAACCCATACCCAAAAATGTTGAATATTGGATCCGACAGAATGAATTTCAAATAAATTTCCTTCTGTTCCAAATAAAAGTTATTTGTGTTGTCTAGTACGAAGATAAGTAAATAAAATAACAAGCATTTTAAGGCTGAAAAATAGTATTATAAATGGTACACACAATATACCGACATAAGCATTATGCAATCCGACTTAAATGCGATATACACAGATTATATGTAAATATATGTGTATGAACAATATACACATAAAAGAAAGCCAATTAAGATTACAAATGTATCTTAGCGATATTTCGGACATCTTGTGCAACTCTGCCGCATAGCCTTAAGATACATTTTGTCGTATTTTAAACATTCATTTATGTTTAATTCACAGCAACTGTTTAATTCACAGGTTAATTTCATGCATATGTCGCACACAGGTACCTTTAAAAGGATAGCTCTCAATGTAAATTTTGTAGGAAATTAAATGCACACTTTCGAATATAATTCGCTGCAGAATGACTTACGAGCCACATACAATTGCATCGAAGTTGAGCGGATTTTACTCTTTACAAGATAAACAATCACGAATTTGATCATTGCGGTCTTGAATTGACTCTGCGATATATTTTACGCAGCCCTTAAAAAGAGAAGTAGCAAGTTAATCGCTTCGAGAGATTAATACCACCGAACTACTTAATAAAGCATTACTCTGTAACGCATTTTACCAACATTATGTTGCACTATAGGTTCAAACGATTATTCAATAAATAATTCAAAAATAGTCATTTATAAATGAAATATGTAGTTATTAAAATTAAATTTAAAAATTCTAAGAAAAAATCTGTAGCTTTATCTGGTTAATATAAGCAGCTTCATATGGTAGACGCTATTAAAAAGCAATTTGAACTGATCAAATACAAAATCAGCTTCCATTGTTTTTTATTTTTATTGAACAAATCTGCGTTCCATTTCAATGACATGTCATGTTCTTTAGATTTATGAAAATATTTACAAAATAATTGTCCACAAATTAGTTCGTGGACTTTTTAATAACTTTATGTAGTTTTAATTGAATTATTTTCTTTGTTATATAATGAATCTGGAGCACTTTTGCAGTTAAGAACTTTTATGGAGATTTCCCCTAAGCTCTTCATTTCGTTTTTTGCCCTGCCCCTGGCAACGGAAGTAGTAAACTAGTGACTGGATGGACAAATATTATGAAGTTTCATCATACTTTTCTTGGCCGACCCCAGTTGAAGTGACTAGTGACTGTTTGGCAACTGCCACTGCTACAGTTGTCAGGATATTATGAGTATTTTCATTATGTACTTGAACTGGACTCAACACTTACGAACTGGGAAGAAAAGTTTCTTTTTCTATAGAAACATTTTTGAACGTTTATGACATAAATAAGGAACAGAATCAAATGGAGAAGAATAAAAATGAGTCTTATAGTACGTTCACATCTATCTGGATTTCGTTAACCCCTTGGGTTTCAATTGTCAATTTTGACATTTTAATATTTTAACATGGGGTACGACCCTTTAGTGGTTGAAGTAGTAGATTACATAAATAATGCATTTTAAGATACGAATCGATTTTAACCAAAACCAATGTTATCTGGGCAGGATTAGAGTCTTTGTTGTAACATTTGTATAACATCGAACAAATGCTGGACCGATGTAAAGCAAACTTATCACACGCCATCCAGTATGATGTAGCACAGTGCGCAATCCAAAATTTCAATTCCATCTGACAAACGAAAATATACAAGGGCTATCCCCATATCTAAAGCCCTTTACCTTTTTTTGGTTTTAATTCAATAGTAGGATCTTTGGTGCATCTTTTACATAAAATCGGACGAAAATATATATGGGAGCCATATCTAAATGTGAACCGATTTTAACTAAACTTTACACATGTCATTCGTCTCAATCAAATCCGACGAAAATATATATAGGAGCAATATTGTTGGCATGTTTCGTCTAAATCGGACAAACATTGGGACTTGGGTGCACCATTGCAAAATTGACTCTAAAATATGAATTGTGAAGATACATTATTTCACCACACTGTGCTACAGGGTATTATGCCTTTGTGCATATGTTTATAACAGGCAAAAGGAAACAAGATAGACACATTGAATGAAATATGGCACAGCCCATTGGTTTGGCCCAAGGACGAACCTTATTGAAATTGGAGAAAATCGGTTCAGATTTAGATATAGCTTCCATATATATTTTCGTCCGATTTTAGGTAAATGGCGCACCAAAGTCCCTGAAAATCATTAGATTTGCACGAATTTTGGCAAAGCGTACTGAATTAAGTGTAAAATGACGTGTTCTAAATTTCGTGAAAATCGGTTCAGATTTAGATATAGCTCCCATATATAGTTTCGCCCGATTTTAGGTAAATGGTGCACGAAAGTCCCTGAAAATTATTAGATTTGCACGAATTTTGGCACAGCTTACTAAATTAAGTCGAAAATGATGTGTGCTAAATTTCGGGAAAATCGGTTCAGATTTAGATATAGCTCCCATATATAGTTTCGCCCGATTTTAGGTAAATATTCCACCAAAGTCCCTGAAAATCTTTTGATTTGCACGAGTTTTGGTATAGCGTACTGAATTAAGTCTAGAATGATGTGTGTTAAGTTTCGTGAAAATCGGTTCAGATTTAGATATAGCTCCCATATATAGTTTCGCCCAATTGTATGTAAATGGTGCACCAAAGTCCTTATATATCCTTCGATTTGCACAAAATTTGGATTTATAAGTAAATGAAGAATTCAAAGTAGTCTTTCCAAACTGCGACGTCTGTTAGGATTCCATCTGTTGAATATACCCAAAGTTGTGAAGGGTATCATATAGTCGGCCCCGTCCGACTTCACTGCTTTTCGAAGGAACATTGAAATGAAATTGAACGAACATAAATCTAAATCTAACCCGATTTTCTCGAAACTTAACACATGGGCTATGGTAGGGACTGCTTTCCATCTTAAAGGCACGAAAATCCCTATGAACTTGCAGAACAACAATTTCAAGTGTAAATACAAATACAGAAAAAAACCACAAAATTTCTCTAAATACACTTGTCATGAGCGAACAAATATATTAAAGATTTTGATAGAAATACTTCAACGTACAAAACATTCAATTATAGTAACTACAGTACATTGTACAAAATTGTGTGCCGGTCGGGCAAACTTTGGGCCTTTAGTGCACAATTTACATAAAATCGGACAAAAATATATATGGGAGCTAAATCTGAATCAATTTTCACGAAACTAAGCACATATCATTCTGGACCTATTTCAGTACCCTATGCTAAATTTTGTACAAATCAAAAGATATATAGGTCCTTTGCAGCCCCATTCAAATTAAATCGAACGGAAAAATATATGGGTGCTATATATAAATTTGATACGATTTTCTCGAAATTTGGCGCACGTCATTCTAGACTCAATTGAGAACACCATGCAAAATTTCGCGCATATCAAACGATATAGAGGGTCTTTGGTGCACCAAACTATATATCATTAGCTAAAATGCAAAAAGGCGTAACTAACAAAAAATTGAAAATTGACTTTTTGAATGAATATTGTGAATGTCAATAAACTACATGTGTTGACAAAGTTTTACACGTCTGCGGTCAAAAAAGGAGCTTTTATTAACAAAAAACAAAAAGACGTAACTATAAGTGGGTTTATTTGATAAATGCAAAAAGGCGTAACTAACAAAAAATTCACGTTTTAACTTAATTGTTATGACTGCCATTAAACTAACCATTTACCTTAAATCGGACGGAAATATATATAGGAGCTATATCTAAATCCGAACCGATTTTCTCGAAACATGACACACATCATTCTAGACACAATTCAGTATACTATGCAAAATTTCGTGCAAATCGTGAGATATATAGGGACTTTGGTGCGCCATTTACATAAAATCGGACAAAGCTACACCTTTTTCAAATGTTATTCAAAACATTTCAATTGCTATTCGAGATTTTTATATGTAATTCGAAAACTCAATTTGCAATTCATAACATTTCACTTGTAATTCGAGTATGTAATTTGAAATTCACAACGTTTCATTAGTAATTTTAAACTTTTCGAAATTTATAAAGTTTCATTTGAAATTCAAATAAATCCATTTGAAGTTCAAAGATTCCAATTTGAAATTCATAATATTTCACTTGTAATTCATAAATTTTCAGTTGTAATTCATAACAATTCATTTCAAATTCATACATATTCCTTGTGTGTTACCAATAATATTTTTCGAATTTAAAATTAAATTTTATGAAAAACAAATGGAATGTTATGTATTTCAAATCAAATGTTGAGAATTTCAAATGGAATAATTTAAACTTCAAATGGAATTTTATTAATGTGGAATTTTATGAATTTCAAATGCAATACTTAGATTTTCAAATGGAAGTTTATGAATTTCAAATGGAATTCTATGAATTTCGAAAGGTATTCTATGAATTACAAATGTAATTCTCGAATTACAACTGATATTTTATGAATTGCAAATGGAATTCTCGAATTGCGAATTAAATATTGTGAATTACAATTGGAATTCTCGAATTACATTTGATATGTTTTGAATAACATATCATTCTGGACCTAATTCAGAATTCTGTGTCAAATTTCATGCAAATCGAAAGATATATAGGGACTTTGGTGTCCCATTTACTTTAAATCGGACGAAACTATACACGGGAGCTATATCTAAATCTGAACCGATTTTCTTCAATTTCAATAGGGTTCGTCTTTGGGTCAAATAAGTGAGCTGTGCCAAATTTCATCCAAATAGGATAATAAATGCGACCTATACTTTGTTTAAAATTTAACATCTACAGACGGACGGACATCATAAATCGACTCAGAAAGTGATTCTATGCATATTCTCAAAAGGAACCATGTGTTTATCTCGTTTCTTTTTACAAACATATCGTTTCCTGTTACAAACATATGCACAAAGACATAATACCCTGTACCACATTGTGGTGAAGGGTATAAATATGATAATCCGAAAAAATTGGCAATCCGGTTCGAATTACGATATTTTACTGTATATATGAATACTTGAGGTGTATGCATTGATATAGCGGGAGCATTCAACAATGTCGGCACTAAAACTCTTATCCAATCCTTAGAAGCATTTCGAGTTGAGGAGGCAATCTTAGCCTTAGGCTAAAGAATATATGTACTACCATCAGGGACAAAGTAGAGCCAGGAATACCGCATGGAACGATTCTGTCACCACTCCTGTGGGTCACTACAATAAACAGTCTCTCAAGGACATTAACACATAAGGGATTTCAACGTTATAAAACTTCTAAGAGGTGAAAATCATAAATCCTTATGTAGAAAGGCTGAAAAGTCGCTTTTAATTGGGCGAGGACAGTAGAATGGACAAATCTTCCAAAACAAAGTGATAGCCAAATAAAGTTTAATATTCGGGAGTCATCATCCTAAATAGGAAATATAAATGGAAAGACAGGAACATCGGGACTGGGATTTTTTATTGAAGAACCAGGAACCGAAATTTCACTTCGCTTGCCAGATCCCAATACCGTTATACAGGCCAACCTATAAGGCATTGTCTAAATTTGTTACGTTTAAACCTTGGTCAAGATACAATAAATGTAATGACGAATAGTAAACGATGGCATGTGTTAAGCCATAAACAGTCGAATCAAAATTATTCAGGAATGTATAAAAGCCAAAAATAATTTCTCACGACACGGTATTGTGCGAATCACATTGGCAACGAGTCAAACAGATAGCCAAATCTTAACGCCTAACAAATAGGAAATCAGTGACTGATAGGTATTTACACAAGATTGGATGCGATGGAAGCAGTACAGGTGTATGGCGTGTGGGGAAGACAGCGAACATTTCGTATGCAGCTGAAGCTGCCTTTGCAAGACTTCGCAGAAAATGCTTGGGAAATTACGCTATCCCTGAACTAACCAACCTAAGGGGGAAAGAATGGAAAAGCCTAAAGGACTTCGCTAGGAACACAGAATTCCTATAGGTATAAGAAGTCTTATCTTGTGATGCTTTTCTTCCAACTCCCTTTCCTTATACCCTGTACCACAGTGTGGTAATGGATATAAAAATCAGTTCAGAAGTTGTTGCCAAAGTGATGTTATTTTTTATTCGAATACACTATGGATCCAATCAAATCTTTTTATTAAGCATCTAACTTTAAAAATGCCGTGTGAATGTGTATACATGTTCATTTTATAATGCTGTTTGCAATGACAAGTTAGAAGTGTACGGAAAATAATCTGTTTAATGTAAAAACTGTGACATGTACACGTTGAGCTGTCTTTGTACAAATCCCATGCATGTAGACTTTTTTACTTTCTGGTTAATTCAATGCTCCAAATCACCAATAATACCTTCCATGGAAAAAGCGACAATCCCCTAAATAACCTGTCACATTAAGGACACACTTAACCGTTCACTTATGTCAACTTAAGCTGTGCTAAAAAAACCAGCAAACGAACGTCACAAAGTGTCACTTGTTTCAGTAAATATTTAAAATTGTTTCACATGTTTGGTTTCTTAACATGTCTGCGAAAGCAAGGACACCGTAAAAAGACAGAAATCCCCAGCAAGAACACCGCAAGGAACAACGAAACCTCCTTGCAATTGTTTCTGTACGCGCCTCCCCACAGAATCTGTCAAAAACAATACATTTCAATCACACATCACAACCACTAAAACAATACATTCCTTATTCTTTATCTCGCAATCGAAATCACAGTTGGTGAACACTTGAGGAGCTGCGATTTCAAAGTGGGAATATGTGAGCAAGTCAGTGGTTCATTCATACTATACACGAACGTACCGTAATATATAACAAATGTTATATTTTACAATTGACAATGGACAAGACGTTGCCATATCTTAAAAACAAAATATGTCCCCCTAACATATTTTGTTTTTTTTTTTCTACATTTATCTCAGCCCTTTATGATTTTGACCCAAGAGAGCAAACATAAACACATTACAGTTTGGTAATGACAGTTTTTCGTAATTTGTCTGAATTCTGCGGGCTATAACCATACCATATATGGCCAACTTCCTAACGAAGGACAATTTGTTTTGGTTTTCCCCAGCCGTGATTTAAGCTATTGTGGAATTGCGCTGTACATTTTTTTGCTTATTATGAGTATTTCGCTTATTGTCTTCGAACGGGAAATTCTTGATTCGTACAAAAAAAGTGCAACAAAAACATTGACTCCACCAAAAGAAGAATTTTATTTTCATTTTTCTCAACTCTTCTTCGATTCAAGTAAATCCTATTCGATGTTCTTATCCTTTGTTGGAATCTAAGCGATTTACACACACTTGTATTTTTCAAAGATACTTTGCCAAAGAAGCTAAGATACAAAGTTCGTTTATGAAAGAATGTGAATTTATTTTTGGACAAAACTAGTGGACCCCGCAAGCTTCGTGTCGCCTCACTTATATTGTTTCATTCGTAAAGTCATTCCGGAACAACAATCCATGTTTTCCGATTTTCCCCAAAATTTCGTTCGTACAAATTTTCTCACTGCAATTACAAACTACAGAAAGAAAATATAAATTTTTATAGCATTTTGTAGCATGCAAAAGGAAACGAGATAGACTTTTGAGAATATGGATAGAATCACTTTATGCATGTCCATCCGTCTGTTCGTCTGTTGGTGTTAAATTTATAATTTTATATTTAATCCGATTTGGATGAAATTTGGTACAGCTCTTTTGTTTGGCCCAAGGACGATGAACCCAAATTGGTGAAAATCGGTTCAGATTTATATATAGCTCCCATATATATTTTCGTCCGATTTTATGTTAATTGTGCACCAAACACCCAATATTTGTCCGATTGAGACAATATTTTGTACGGCGTACTGAATTAGGTCCATACTGATGTATTCGAAGTTTTGCAATTTCAAGTAACAGATAGAATGCTGTTTTTACATGGATTATACCAAATTTTGGACAGTATTTACGCTGATATCTAACCAACATTCCCTCACAGCATAGTTAAGCTAATTTATAAATGAAACTTTCATGCCGAGTCATACGCTTTTGCCACAGGAATCTCATATAAATTTTCAATAGGATTACAGTCTGGAATGCAAGTCGTGCAACGCGTTTTTCAACCGAATTCGCTGAAATTTGCTACATTGGGTTATTATTGGGTACTAAATATCTCCACAAAAAATTATTAATATAGGTCCACTTTTTCTGGTATTCCCCATATAACTGTACCTCCTAATTTTCAGTATTTTGGTGATTTTGAACGTATTTTTCCGCCGAATTAGCTGTAATTTAGTATTTTGAGTTCTTAATGGGTACCAAATCTCTCCACATGAAATTATGATTATGGGCCCATTTTTTCGGGTAGCCCCCATATAAGGGTACCCCCAATTTTGGATATTTTGGGTTCTTGAGCGCGTTTTTCAGCCGAATTCGCTGCAATTTGGTATTTTGTAGTCGTATATGGTAGCAAATCTCCCTACTAAAAATTATTAATATTCGCATCCTTTTTAGCGTAGTCCCCATATAACCTCCTTTTTATATCCTCCACCATAGTATGGAGGGTATATTAATTTTGTCATTCCGTTTGTAACACATCGAAGTATACATTTGCGACCCTATAAAGTATATATATTCTTGATCAGGGTAAAATTCTAATTCTAGCCATGTTCGTCCGTCCGTCCGTCTGTTGTAATCACACTATCTTCTGAAGGGATTGAGATAGGGTGCTGACATTTTGCATAGGGTTGTCTTTTGTCTGTCGAAGATGGGGTATATCGGTCCACGTTTAGGCATAGCTCCCATATAAGGGTACCCCCCATTTTTTCACTTTTCCACTTTTTCTGGTAGCCCCCATATAACGGCACCTTCTAATTTTTAGTATTTTGGGGGTTTTGATCGTATTTCTACATCGAATTGGCTGTAATTTAGTATTTTGAGTTCTTAAAAGGTTTGGTACCTTATCCACAAAAAATTATGAATATAGGTCAATTTTTTCGTGTAGTCCCCATATAAGGGTACCCACAATATCCGGTATTTTGGGGTTCTTGAGCGCGTTTTTCAACCGAATTTGGTATTTTGTAGTCGTATATGGTAACAAATCTCCCTACCAAAAATTATTTATATTCGCCCTCTTTTTGGGGTAGTCCCCATAAAACCCCCTTTTTATATTAAAATAGTTATCTAATTTGTTCCGCGTTTTGGGTTTGGTTCTAAGAGTCTGTCGTAATTATTTAACCTGCGGAGGATATCGAGATAAAGCTAGAAAGTAAGGTTCGATAATGAACTATACATGAACTATAACCCGCATTTAGGCCGAGCACCTGTGTGGGAGGTACCAGAGGGAGTGGACCGATAGTCCACATTTTCGAACCTGAACTAAGTTTGGAAGAATAATAATATAGGCACAGGTTGGATGAAATCAACATTTTCTGGAACATGGTTCACATTATGGATTACAAAATCGCGTTGTAGAAATGTCGGTATCTTTTTTTTGTATTTTCCCTACATTTTCATTTCAACTACCTTTTAGTATATCTATGGTCAAGGGTATCTAAAGTTCGGTCCGGCCGAACTTAACGCTTTTTCACTTGTTTTGTACTAGTTTTTATAATTATGTATCTGAGGACAATAAAAAGTATATCTTTCAATAAGTACTGAGATATAGAGCTCTAAAAAAATCCGAATTTGCGGAATAGTAGTAGTCGAAGAAATGAGGCCTTGTATGTTTAACTTGAGTAGAATCACCATTAATGTATATAGTTCTGATTCGGTTTTCATTAATGCTACAAGTGTACGCAAAAATGACACGTTGGTGTTGAACCAATCATGGCACAATAATAAAAAAAATAACGCAATTAACAAATGCCTTATAATGCGATATTTACATATAAAAATATCTAACAGGTTGTTTTGTTTATTTGAGATTTTTTACTATTTTATTTAATAACTTGCATAATTTGCAAATATGAATAGAACATTTTTTGTACAGGTTTTTATCAACCGATTAAACATATATGCAGATATGCATATAATTTGAATTCTCTTGGGACGTTTGAGATCTACGGGCCGATCTGCGTCGACGGCTAATATCGGCGTCGAATGAACCACGAGCTCTACAATTTATACTGTTTATAATGTTTAGTTAATTGAATCCGTTGCTGGAATAATAGAGATCATGGTTCGGGGGGGTCAAGTTTAACATCTTAACTAGATAGACCCAATAAACGTACATAGTATATCTAGTAGTACTTCTTAGTTATAGTTTGTGACGCGCAAATGACCAAACATAAACAATCGAGTATATTTCATATGTATATTATCCTTTTTTGTAATTTACTACCATTGCAGACGCATAAATACATCGGCGAAATGTCAATGGAAATGAAAATGGTGCATTAAACTACGCTCAAGTTAACAACAAGGAACTAATGTCCTTAGAGTTGTATGGATGTCCATTTAAAACAATCGTATAGAATACCCGACATTTGGTTTTTAATCTTCTTTAGAGGTACTTTCAAAATGTATGTAAAATATCAAAAAACAAAAATTGCGGAAGAGATACTTTACAAAATATTTTAAAATTATTACCTATTAGAGTAAGAGTCCAGTTTATGCGTTTTAGCTGACTACGCCATTGCAGATTTTTAAATACACCTTTTTTACATGTTATTCAAAACATTTCAAATGTAATTCGAGAATTCCATTTGTTATTCATAACATACAATTTGCAATACGAGAATTCCATTTGCAATTCATAACATTTCAGTTGTAATTCGAGAATTTCATTTGTAATTCATAGAACATCTTTCGAAATTCGCAGAATTCCATTTGAAATTTACAGAATTCCATTTGAAATTCGTAAAATTCCATTGGAAATTACTAAAATTCCATTTGAAATTCATAAAATTCCATCCAACTTTCAAATAAATTCAATGAAAATCGTAATATTTGATTTGAAATTAATAACATTTCATTTTAAATTGGAAAAATGTTATGAGAAACACCCAAAATATGTGTAACACATTAAGGTGGGTAATAATGTATGTGTAGAAATATACAGACAGCCGCAGCTCGTATGTATAATAAATAATGACACGACACGGTGCTCACGACCGTACTGTTTGAGTGGTTGTTAGGCACTCCTCTGTACACAAAATTATTGAGACACGGCGATACACGACCGTTCTATGTGAGTGGTTGTAAGGCACAGATTTTATTTTAAAATATTTATCCTTAGATTCTACTTAAAAAACTCTTTCTTAGCCTAATCTCAAACACAAAATACTTATCAGTAAACTACTTGTTCTAATAATAGAATTTGATCTGTGGAGAGTTTCCCATCGTGTGCGTCATAAAATCTCACCACCAACAACAACAGTCTTATCAACGCTGCATGTGGGATTTTAGACTCTTATCTTAAAACAATCCAACGATCAAATCTTCTGTACTACAAAATTCTGTTCAAAGTATTTTGAACAGTATGTACATATTAATGTAATATACTTTATAATTTTAAATACTTTATACTTTTTTGCATCATGAACTTTAATGTATGTATTTAAATTTAATTTATATAGATTATTGACAGACCTTAATGTTGATTTTTATTCATTCTTTTAAAAACCGCATATATATATATATATTTATATATATATATGTATATATATATGTATATATATGTATATATTATATATATATATATATATATATATACATGACAAATTCATAAAAGATATATGTGTGTATATATATATATATGTGTGTTAGTTTGTTTTTTAATACTATTTTTCATTACATAAAAAAATTCTACCCCACTTATTGTTCAATTTATTTATTTTATTCGAATTTGAAATAAAATGTTAAGAATTTGAAATGAATTTTTAAGAATTACAACTGAAATATTATGATTTACAAGTAAAATTTTATGAATTTCAAATTGAATTCATTGAATTTCAAACAAAAGTATACAAATTACAAATGAAATTCTTAAAAATTCAGATGGAAATTTTTGAATTACATATGAAAAGTTTAAAATTACAAATGAATTGTTGTGAATTGCCGATAAACTGCTCGAATTACAACTGAAATGTTATGAATTGCAAATTGAATTTTCGAATTACAAATGAAATTCTCGAATTACAATTGAAATGTTTGGAATAACATTTGAAAAAGGTGTAGTTTCATATAAAATTCAAAAAAATCCATTTGAAATTTAAAAAATTTCCTTTGTAATTGGTGTATTTCCATTTGAAATTTGTAGAGTTTCATTTGAAATTCAAAGATATCCATTTGAAATTCAAAGAAATCAACTTGAAATTTATAACATTATCACTTATAATTCAAAATATTTCAGTTGTAATTCGTAACAATTCATTTCAAATTGATACACATTCCTCGTGTGTTACCATTAATATTTTTCGAATTTGAAATTAAATGTTATGAAAAACAAATGACATTTTATGTATTTCAAATCAAATGTTAAGAATTGCAAATGGAATTATTAAAATTTCAAATGGAATTTTATGAATTTCAAATAGAATTTTATGAATTTCAAATGCAATACTTGGAATTTCAAATGGAAGTTTATGAATTTCAAATGGAATTCTATGAATTTCGAAAGGTATGCTATTACTTACAAATGAAATTCTCGAAATACAACTGATATGTTATGAATTGCTAATGGAATTCTCGAATTGCAAATTGTATGTTGTGAATTACAAACGGAATTCTCGAATATATTTGATATGTTTTGAATAACATGTGAAAAAGGTGGTAATAAATTTGACAAGCAGATTTCTCGAAAATGAAAAAATAGTTAAAACTGTTCATATCGTCATCATAAATGCAAAAGGACGTTACTACAGAAAAATTCGTTTGATAAACTACACTCCTGTAAAAAACTAAAGCTCGAAATAGTGAAGATCAGAGTGCGAAGAATGATTAAAATACACTCTTTCTTACGAATGCTCACGGGCGAGAATTCAAATGTTTTCAATTTATCGCGAATGATAAAGTTACAATGAATGCACAAGCATTTGCATTCTCTCGCGAATGTTCGCATTGTACGAAAAATTCACGAACGATAAAATTTCGCTGCAAGCGTCGTCGATTCATTCTTTCGCGAGCATTTGTTGCTGAAGAACATTCTTTTGAAAAACTCAAAAAAAAAAAAAAATGTTCGCGAATGCTCGCGAGCACTGTTAAAAACAACAACAAACAAAAATATCATAAAAACACACACAAAAAACGAAAGAATGTGTGTGTAGCAGAAAGTGTGTGGAATAACAAAACTCATGTCCAACAACTATTGAGTTCACGAACGTTTGTTGTTATTGTTGTTGCCGTTTTGAGCATTCGCGAGAATTCGGGAATGTTTGTTTTCATTCGGGAGAAATTGTCAGAAAGAATTTCAACCACCAAACGAAACGAACGAACGTTGTTGTGTGCTCTCACTCGTTTGTTATGTGTGTGCGACCATTCTTTGGCGAATGTTCGTTTGGTAAAGAATTTATCGCCATAAATTCATTCTTAAAATCAGCACAAAACGAAAAGAATGTATTTTGAACCATTCGCGAGCAAATTTTTGCGCACCCTGTTGAAGATAGAAATTCTGAAATATTGAAGATAGAAAGCTGACCGACGAAATAAACTGCATGAGAATTTCGCTGGTGGCTCACTTAACAAGGCATGTACAAATAGTCCTCCCTGCCTTACCCCTCGGCGAACAAATAAATAGTTGTTTTTTCATAAAAACAACAAACTGGGATTCAGCTTGACTATTTTGCAAAAGCAAAATACAAATGGTATCCCAAATAAACCGCCAACACTACTGAAATAATATAATTATATGAAAAATATTTTCAAAATTGTAAGTAGGAAGTAGAAAGTGAAGTGCATCTGGGGATCACTATGTTCCAAAATTTATTTCCAAAAATAAATATATTGTTTGTAACAGGCAAAAGGAAACGATGGTTCCTTTTGAGAATATGCATAGAATCACGTTTTAAGTCGACTTATGCATGTCCGTCCGTCTATCCGTCCGTCCGTCTGTCCGTTCGCCCATGTATTTTTGTTAACAAAGTACAGGTGGCATTTGTGATCCGATTTGGATGACATTTGGCACAGTTCACTTATTTGGCCCAAGGACGAACCCTATTGAAATTGAAAATCGGTTCAGATTTAGATATAGCTCCCATATATATTTTCGTCCGATTTTAAATAAATAGTGCACCAAAATCCTTATATATCCTTCGATTTGCACGAAATTTGGCATAGCATTCTGAATTAATTCTAGAACGATGAGTGTTAAATTTCATGAAAATCGGTTCAGATTTATATATCGCTCCCATAGTGGACCAAAGTCCCTATATATCCTTCGATTTGCACGTAATTTGGCATAGCGTACTGAATTGAGCTTAGAATGATGTGTGCTAAGTTTCGTGAAAATCGGTTCAGATTTAGATATAGCTCCCATATATATTTTCGTCCGATTTTAGGTAAATAGTGGACCAAAATCCCTATATATCCTTCGATTTGCACGTAATTTGGCATAGCATTCTGAATTAATTCTAGAACGATGAGTGTTAAATTTCGTGAAAATCGGTTCAGATTTATATATCGCTCCCATATATATTTTCGACCGATTTAAGATAAATGTTATACCAAAGTCCCCATATATGTTTCGATTTGCACGTAATTTGGCATAGCGTACTGAATTGAGTCTAGAATGATGTGTGCTAAGTTTCGTGAAAATCGGTTCAGATTTAGATATAGTTCCTATATATATTTTCGTCCGATTTTAGGTAAATAGTGCACCAAAGTCCCCATATATCCTTCGATTTGCACGAAATTTGGATTTATAAGTAAAAGAAGAGTTCAAAATGTGGCTGAATGCAAAAAACATACTGAAATAAGTGTAACCTAACATGTGACAAGTTTCGATGAAATCAGATTAGATTTCGATATTTTGCTTTAAATTTAGTTATATAATTGTAAGAAGC
>NW_026878062.1:0-23336 GCF_032173495.1 Musca vetustissima | reverse complement strand
ATGAAAAACATGCAGCTTTATATCAGAAAAAATCAACGTCAAAAATCCAAACATTCTTGCTGATTGCCCTTTCTTACATTTTGACCTTTTTCACAAGGCAGAAGAATATTGTTACAGTTCATGAATATGAAAATGTGTTGGACTTAAGAGGCATTTTTGAAAGCCTTGCCAGTTATGTTTTGTATCAGAGTGTGAGTAAAATTTGAGTAATGTTTCTTTTGGCAAATTTCAAGACAATACACAAGACGTAGGTATATAGCATTGAAGTTCAGCAGTTTGAGTGACCAGACATGAAGTTATCTTGGAACGCCACACAACACCCGCTCAGTTTTGGCAAAAAATAACATAGCATAAAACACTTCAAAAGTTATTTGAATGCAGTGAAATAAAAGAAGTGGAGAAAAAAACAACATACAAATAACAATTCAAAAGTTCAAAAGAATTTTTACAACCAATGCGGATGTACATATTTTTCTGTTTATGTACGGGAATAGGAACATGAAAAAAATAAATGAAAATTAAATGTTTTAAAAGGAACAAATGTAATTAATAAATAAAAAATACATGTTTTGTTAAATTATATTTATAGACGGAGAAATCTCAAATCCCATGGTTTATAAAAAAAATCGTTTAGAAATACGACTCATGATAACGCTTTGTTAAGAGAGAGTGTGGAAAAACAAAATATGATTCCTGTTAATATTTAATCAGCTAAGTTGTGGGACTCAATACACCCTTTTCAGATGTTGCCTATTTGATTTTTTATGAGTCATAATAAAACTTAACAAATGCTTTAACTAAACATAATCAATAATATTATTTCCACTCACAATTATGAGTATAGAAATATGCGTACACATGATATGTATATTAAATTTCTCAATACGCCTCTACAAGTTGTTCTGTCAATATAATTAAAGCAATCCTGATGGATTTCGAGCAGAAAGTTAGCCTCAAGACAAATTGGCCTTTGACAAACAGGAGGAGTTTAGACGGCGACAATGTTCCACCACAAACCATTGAGAATTGTAAACATACAAACAAACACATTCACACATTGACGACGGCTGGCTGGCTGACTGAATGACTTCCTTTTAACAACTACACACTAAAATGTAGACAATTGCATTGCGTGACATTAAAGTAAACTCCCTCTAAACCAACAAATGCAAAACAAAAACAATTCACATTTCTGTTGAAGGATACCACGAACAAAATGCAAATAACTGGTATGGAAAAAAATTCCAACCATGAATTCCAACCTCCAAAAAAATTAACTTGAAGAACTCTGACTTTTTGTTCTTTAAGTTGGTAATTTTTGTTATTGTTCTCAAGTACTAATTCTTATAATCGCTATAATGCTAAACTTTTTCAACTGGTAATGTAAGTGTGCACGCGTGGCTGTTTTTACAAGGAATTGTTTTTTTACAAGGGCGGCAAATCGTTTTTATGCATTTTATTAAAAAAAATCCATTTTATACAATTAATTATAAGGCATTTACTTCAAAGAATAAGGAAATAAGGAGGTAATTGTATATGGACAATCAGAGCTATACATTTTCTCGCAATCGCACAAACATTGGGTATTTCGTGCACTGTTGTTTACATATATATATAGGGGAGGTCTTTATATCTAAACTGGAACTGATATTAAAATATTGACATTTAAGGGCCAATTCGGCACTCTTTGTAAAATTTCCTTGCAATCAGACAAAGATTAGAACTTTGAGGGAGTATTGTGAGCAAAACCTTATGTGAGAGCTGTATCTAAATATTTGGGTTAAATTATTGACCTGTGCCAAATTTCATCACATTCGGATCATAAATACGAAAGAATTATTCATTGTTTACAATTTTACATGCACAGACGGATGAACATGAACAAAGAGTATTAAAATAAGCTTTCGTTTTTAGATAATAATTTTTTAAATAAATCTTAAAATTATTAGTAAAATTCAAGCTAATTAAGGAAACAGGAAATTAATAAAAACATTTACATGAATGATCCTTCGCCCTACAAAGGCATACAAAACTCAAAAATTCAGCTTGAGTCCGACTGGGATTTGAACCCTGGATCTGGGATTTGTTGGTTGTTGTCTTAGCGTTTAAAGCCTCCTCCTTATCTTCCTAAGGTTTCACAATATGCAGTAGTATACCATTGAAGAAAAATATTGTAGTCTGTATGAAAAAAAACCGTCACTGCAGAAAAATCTGTTCTGAAAAGAAATGTTCTGGTGTGATGTCAAATGTCCGTACCTTGACACAGTTGAATTTAATTCGTAGATACAATTTCGCAACAATATTCGACATAAATACAACTTATCAAGTAACGACATTTGTAAGCCACATTGCCCAATATGCCTGATGAGCCGCTTAACCAACGGCGAAACGCGTCGCATAATGGTGGGAATGTAGTCTATATATATATATATATCTGAACCGATTTGCTCCAATTTCAATAGGGTTCGTCCCTGGACGATTAAATAAGTGATCTGTGCCAAATTTCATCCAAATTGAATCATAAATGCGACCTGTACTTTACAATTTAACATCTACAGACGGGCGGACATGCATAAATCGACTCTGAAAGTGATTCTATGCATATTCTCAAAATGATTCATTTTGCCTGTTACAAACATATGTACGACATATGTACATAATACTCTCCTCGTAACATATAATAAGAGTTTTTTTTTTCAAAACATTCACAATAATCAACGTTTTTATTTTTTTTATTTTTTTTTTTTTGTCATAATGTTGGGACACTTACTGAAAATAAGATTCGTTCCATACACATATAAGACTCGATTTTAAATTGTCTGCTCTAATAGCCTTAAGAGAAGTTCATTTTTGACTAATGGTAACTTTTTGAAGAATAGAAGCTCTGAGTGAATTTAAAAAATTGACGCTAATAGTCCTTCAACATTTAAAAAAATACATATATATCTTAACCGCTTGTATTTATCCTAGTTCATGCGAAGTGTTAAAATATCGAACCTGTAGGTTTAAAATTTATTGAATAATCTTAGTCTTCAGTAGTAAAAACCAACTAACGATTTTGCCAGAAGTCGACAATATCTTAGAAATTCTTTTAAATTTTAGCATGACATTTTTAAAAGACTTTCTCGATTTTTAAAATTAAAAATATTTCAAAAATTAAAAATATTTTTTTACACACCATGAAAGGCGAAGGGGTTTCCATTAGGTAACATTGTGGTCCATACATAAGTACACTTCAGATTAAAATGTTTTGTAAAAATGCGTGTTTACATCGTATACAAATGGCCTTGAATATACCCTGTACTCTCAGACAAATACACGTCTAATATCCCTTCAAAAATTTGACAAATGCATTGGCAAACACTTGTAATCATGGCGATCCGATTTCCATTTACAATTGCAAATAAATAATTTTTACAAATCAATTAAAATTTTTGGAATGGGCTTATCTCACCCTTGCAGGCGCTTTTCTAGAATCATTTTTTGGTTATTGTAAATGTTAGATGGTGTGTAATTCCAGATCCAATTTCCTCACTATTGACTTCTGTTTCTTTAACAACAGTCACTGAAAAATATATATCGATGTGGCTATGTATGGGTGTGTGTGTGTGTTCGTAATCAAGCGCCATAACCACCATCCCCCCTACCATTCGTGTCTACAATGAAATAATTTTCAATTATGTTGGATTATTTACTTTTGGATTAGCGTGACTACATTGTTCCCGGTTAGATTGAATAATGTTACGGCTGCTCGTGTTGTATTGTTCATTTTGTTGTTGTTGCTGATGTTTCGGTTTCATGGAATTCGAAATATGCCTTTCCTTTGGCTTTAGCTTTGGCAAACAATCAAAATGAATATTTGCCATTTGCACAATTTGCCATTATTATTAAACCCATAATTTGTTTTAATAGTTTATAGCTCAAACTCTACACCACCACCACCTCGAAAGTCACCATTGGGGTTTGTTTGAATTCAAACATATGCAGCAAGAAGGGTTTGACATCCACAAGTTATGCGTGAAACATCATCGAGGGTGTTGAATCATCTCCAATGATAAAAAATGTGAGACCTTTGCTGCTGGTGGTGTGTTTAAATTGCCTTTAGGCTTTTTTCTTTGAAGAATTTTTTTCTGCCTCGATTGCGGTTAAATTTTTAATTTGTCTTTAGAAAGAGTCAAGTGTTAAAGGGGGGTTTTTTATTACCCACCTAAAAGCATTAAAGGGAGATAAATTTGTAGATTGGGAGAAAAGTAATTTAAAACGGCGTTCAATTTCACCGAATTGAATATCGGTTACAAAGGGGTGACTCACTCAATATACAATTCAATACAAAGATAAATTAAAGGTAGCATCAGTAATAACCCGTATATTAATGTCTGACATAAATAAAATAAAAATTTAATCATCTATATAAAAAAATTATCACCTGATAAAATTGACAAAACTCATTTGTAGCCTCCCATATCTTTATTGCTTAGACTTCTACTGAAATTCATTAGATTTCTACTGAATAGTTTTCTATTAAAAATTTGTAGACTTTATAATCTTCTCAGATAATATTAAGAATCTTAACAATTTTCTAAGTTAAGTCAAAAACCAAATATTATTTAAGTTATTACGAAGCTATTCAATGACCCACCACTGAAACAAATGTCACTTACCCTGGTAAGTTCTTCCGTTAAAATAATGGTCGTAAATATGTATGTCCATGACATTAGCAACATTATTTACCTCCTTGCGAATCAAACATATGTACATATGAATCTATGTATGCAAATTCCCAATCCATTCATATAATCCTTAAAGTTCGAATGTCAACTGTTTTATTTATGTATTTGCAATAAAAAAGAAACAACCCCACCATCGCCATGGTTTTGAAGGAGTGCAAATTATTAACCACATTTCCTCTCTCATATTAGAAACAATAAATATTTAAATGGATTTTTGTTTTGTCATTGTGTCGTTGTGGAGTTTTTACCGCTTATTTCTGTATTTCATTTCTAAACGACTTTGATGTTGGCAATTATAGCACTAGAAAATTGGTTTCATTCGCTAATGGCGTTGGAAGAGGAGTAGATTTTCTGTGAAATTTATGCGGTAAAAGGGTTGGCAGCAATTTGCCGCGACAAGTCAAGCGTTACAATTGAAATTGCTAGCGGTTTTCGTCAAATAATTTCCCCAAGGCATATTCCGCTGCAGTGGTGTAATTGTGAGATGGGGGTTTGAATTAAATGTTATTTGGGGAATGACATTTGACTATTTGAAGAAATTCAGATGAAAAATATGAAATATTGTTAAAGAAAGTATAAACAAGTGAAAAAGCGGTAAGTTCGGCCGGGCCGAACTTTGGATACCCTCCACCATAGATATATTGACAGGTACTAGAAATGAAAATATAGGGAACATACCAAAAAGTGGACCTATATCGACATTTCTAAAAATGGATTATTTAAACCATAATACAAAGTTTAGAAATTTTTAAAGAATAATTATACCCTCAACATTATGGTTAATGAGGGTATATACACTTTATCCTCCGCAGGTGAAATTATTACAAAAGAGTCTTAGAACCGAACTCAAAACGCGGAACAAATCAGATAACAATTTTAATATAAAAAAGGGGTTATATTGGGACTACCCCAAAAAGGAGGCGAATATTAATAATTTTTGGTAAGGAAGTTTGTTACCATATACAAATACAAAATACCAAATTGCAGCAAATTCGGTTGAAAATCGCGCTCAAGAATCCCAAAATACCGAAAATTGGGGGTACCCTTATGTGGGGGCTATCTGAAAAAATTGACCTATATTCATAATTTTTTGTGGAGAGATTTATTAAGAACCCAATGTACCAAATTTCAGCGTATTCAGTTGAAAAACGCGTTCAAGAACCCCAAAATACCGAAATTTGGGGGGTACCTTTATATGGGGGATATCCGAAAAAAATAACATATATTTATATTTTTTTTGTGGAGAGATTTGTTACCTATTAAGAACCCAATACAGTAAATTTCAGCGTATTCGGTTGAAAAACGCGCTCAAGAACTATGGGGGATATCCGAAAAAATTGACCTATATTTATAATTTTATGTGGAGAGATTTGGTACCCATTAAGAGCTTGAAATACTAAATTACAGCCAATTCGGTAGAAAAATACGATAAAAACCCGCCAAAATACTGTAAATTAGGAGGTACCGTTATATGGGGGCTACCAGAAAAAGTGGACATATATTTATAATTTTTTGTGGGGACATTTAGTACCCAATAAGAACCCAATGTACCAAATTTCAGAGTATTCGGTTGAAAAACGAACTCCAAAATACCGAAAATTGGGGGGTACTGTTATATGGGAGCTATGCCTAAACGTGGACCGATATATCCCAACTTCAAACTTGACCTGCCTGCAGACAAAAGACAACCCTATGCAAAATTTCAGCACCCTATCTCAACTCCTTCAGAAGATAGCGTGATTACAACAGACGGACGGACGGACGGACGGACTGACGGACGGACGGAAATGGCTACATCGTCTTAGAATTTTACCCTGATCAAGAATATATATACTTTATAGGGTGGAGGGTAAAAAATATGGTGATGATAGAGTACATATCTGGCTCCCGTATGAACTAGGTTTATTGGCTTCGCACAAAAATTAAAAAATGCCGAAGCTTTGAAATATTATTTTTTTTTTCTTTTCTTCACCGATTGGATTTATCCTAGTTCATACGATAGCTATACACTTCCAGAGAATCATGTCAAAATTTGGAGAATCACTCTTGCCGTCACATGATGCTAACACAGTAATTCGGTTATATCTTTAAAAGTAGTTGAGATTTTTCACTTAAAATTTTATATGGACATTCTTGAATTAGTTTAGATTCGAATTAGATCAAAAAACAAAATTAAAAATTTTGGGGGCATTGTCTAAACGTGGACCAATATGGATAAGGAGGGGAATTTGTTACTCCACTATCCAACAGTCTAAACTAAACCCAATTCATTAATAAAGGTTTCTAAAATCTACAAAAATTGAAATTTTGAAACAGGGAGATACGGTTAGAGCACGAAATGATTGAATTGGATTTTGGTATATGCCCCATATAAAGGTGTTCGATATATTTGGAATTTTAGAAATGTTATTCAACCGAATAGGTTGTAACTCTACTATGAACATTAAGTCAATTTTCGTCTTAGTCCCCATTCAACGATGTCACTCCCTTCATCCTGTACATTACGGATTTGGTGTACTTTTTTGAATTGACTGTAATTTAATATATTCGGTTCTCATTTGGTATAATTTTTTTTCTACGAAAATTATCACAGCTATCACATTTTAGTATCTAACGGTATGACCAATTTTTAATATTTTGAGGATTCCATTAAACATTAGGTGACAAATCTTCTGTTTGTAATTATTAAGATTTCAGATACGTATTTCATTGAAGTTGGCTCTTATTTGATATTAAGAGTTATTTTTGGAAAATATGTGCATCTAAAATCCTTAATATCGGTTGATTTCGATCCTTTTTAATTTTAATGGTCCTAGGCACATTATACAAACGATTTTTATATATTTGCATTACGATGTGAATGTAAGGTATTTTAACATTCCCGGACATAGATGGGTTTACATTTTATTTATAGAACGACAAAAGCCCATACTTCTACATAGGTCCCATATAAAGTTTAGATGTAATTTTAGATATTGCTCAATGTCTTTTGTTTGGTATTTCGTTTTCTCTCCTGGCAGCAATTTACCTTGATATTAAACTTACATACAATTCCCGATTTATTATAAAAGATATGCCTTTATTGACATACAATTTTACTTTAAACAACAATTTATATGGTAAAAAATGGGCATACTATTTATAAAACAGTACGTAATTTTTCGATCATTATGTTCTTTTAAGACATCTTTTAAAATGTTCACATTATATCTTTATAATAAATTTCATAAATATTTGTTTAAGAGTCTAATGGAAATGAATAAAATTCCCTTCTGAATCAAATATTCTGCTCACAAGTTCATATTACATGGCATACGAAAATATTACTAACTCATCAAAGTGCTATAATAATCACGTACTACACGATGCTGAATTAAATGCGAAATGTGTATCCTTTCATTTCATTAGAGACTGTTTTGATGTAGCAATTTATGTTCTGTAACTGAAGCATTTACAACATCAACGGCAGCATTGCAGTAAATTGCTATAACAACACTAGTATACGAAGAATACAAAAATAAATTATCGATTTGTCAATCGTTTAATTCATACGGTGGATAAGTCAACGCCACCAGCTTCTCAATATGCCATCGATAGCTCTACGAATGCTCTAATACAATTTCTTCGCCTTGACACTATATTAAATACATGTTTAATTTAAGTCAGCACCACCATTAGTAGATTTAGGAACCTCATAAGTCTTAACGTTGATGCCGAAAGTTAGACAGCAAATTTTATTTTACTTCCTATTACTTCAGATTACTTAAGTAAATAATATTTTTGTAATCTAGTGTATTCAATAGATTCAAAAAGATTTAAACAACTTCAATAATAACAGATTATGAATAGGAGGATCTATGAATACGAATTCTACAAATGGATAAACACAACAACATGGCATAGCAAACATTTTAACGAAATAAAATTAAACATTGCAATTCATAAAAAGCATGTGCCGAAATATGAACAGCTTCCGCAAAAAGCACACACACGCTCACTCAAACGCATATGGGAATAAACCATTTGTGGAGAAAATTCAGCAGCAAAAAAGTATAACATAGCTCCATATGTTCACGTCCATGAAACCAACTGGTTGTATGACTGATGATGATGATTGCTTCGAAGATGAAAGCAAAAGTACGCATAAATGCATTTAAGAAATAAAGCAAACACACAAACAAAAAATGATATTCGCTTAGAACAAACAAGGCTGAAAGCGTGAAATACAACAATGAATTGCTGCATGGATGGTTGGTTTGTTGGTTCGACGGGCGGCCACAAAATCCAAACAACATTTCACTTTATGAAATCGAAATGAAACAAATAGATTTTTTGTTAAATGTTCTACTGGTTGATTGTTTTTGGGATTTTCTATAGATAAATCAACAGTCTGCATTTGAAAATCATTGACGAAATAAAAAACATAATTTTGATCTCGAAAAACTAGTTTAATAAAGAGGAGTGAATAGAGGATCGTTGAGTGCAGGTTTTTTTTTGGAAAACCTTTTAGTTTGAACTTAAAATTACAACAAATTCTGAGAGTAGGGTTTTTAGCATTGTGCAGAATATTCTTCATATTATTAATTCTATTAAGTTTGTTTCAAACTTTAATAAATTCTCTCCTTAATTTCCAAAGTATAAGTGAGTGTCTCCATTGTGGGGGTGAGAATAAAATTAGCACACTCCAACCTATCAGATTCACTGCACACACACAGTGCAGCTCCATTTCTCAAACTTTAGTCCTTTTGTTGGAAACATTCTTGCTGAGTCTTGCATTTTGTGTGAAAACCCAAAAGATGATGCAATATTCCCTTAGCAAGGCATTCTTAATATTGTTAATATTTACTTTAAGGCTAAGGTGTTGCAATGTAATTCTCTGTCTTTGTGTGTGGGTGTGTTTGTTTTCTCTTCTACTGCTGACTGTAATATCCATGGCTTTGGTGCAACAAACTTTATGGGCCTTTCAAAAAGTTAAGATCAAAGTCATGACTTTTAAGTTTTTCAGGGACTGCAGTGGCAATGCAATGCAACCAACGAACCAACCAACCAACTTGACTTAAACTTGTTGCCTTCGACCAAGATTTGCAACATAGTCTAACGATGTAGTTAGCTTGTGTGTAGGTGTTGTCTGATACAATTGCCATTGTTGATGTTGTTGCTATTTTTATTTATTTGTATGGTTGCTTGTTTGCTTTTTCGTCTAGGCTCTATAAGGATCACAGCACTTAAAAAGCTTGACTAGTGTTTGGTATTTCCAACAATGGTGACAGTTTAGTTATTGTTCCGAGTGGGTGTTACGTTTATTATTAAATGTTTAACTTGGCAAAAGTTGAATAGATTTCAGAAAGTAGTTTTTTGGTAGGAATATTTTAAAGAAGAATGAATTTAGGAAATAAATGAGTGTTTATGAGAGACTACAAACATATACATGGATATATGTTGTGGATGGTAATATTGTGATGAGATAGACCCATAGCTACTTTTGAGGGTATTCATAGAATCCCTTTCCAAGCTCTCTGCTGTACCATACCGAATGGTGTGTGTCAAGTTATTTTTAAATCAGTATCGATTTGCATAAAGCTTGTATATATAATTGCTTTCCTATTTTGTATATACGGTACAGCCATAGGTTTTTACCTGACCTGAATGAATCAGAATATTGTAGTGATAATAATATGCGACAAAAATAAAATGCACAATTATTATTGCCTATCAGCTATCCACAAAAATACAAATTCCATTGTTACCTGGCGTCACTGCGACATATGTATGATTAGTCAATCAGTCCGTTACAGTCCAAGGAAACCTACGACAAATAGAATAAAATATTTTCTTCACCTATTTGCAAAGGCGGTAATTTTTAAAGCTAAGAAATATGTCATCAGGACCACACCTTCCTCACAACTTTGAATGGAATATAAATAATGGTTAGTGACGATGGTGTTGATGATGACACCACACCACGCCACCACATATTGAAATGACAGTCATGTAATCATATCGCCTTACAGCGCTGCTTCATTACAAGACCCCATCGTCCAAGGAAAGGAATATCTTCATTAATTATTATGAAAATAAACCATGCAAAACTAGGTGCAACCTTAGTAATGACTAGAATAAATCTTAAAAAAAATTAACCGAAGGTATAAAACCAACCATCACCATCATTATCATCCAAGCAGCCAGTCAGGAAGAGGGCAGAGGTTTGTTGGTGCTGTTAAATATAGCCAAGGTGCAACTTTAATTAAAACTTATACATCACAGAGCCTGTTTACATTTTTTTATTTTTCATCATCTTCTTCTTCGCTGTCTTTAATGTATGACGGCTCGCCTAACCATTGGCTCAAGGAAAATTATTCCAATAATGACAATAGCTGTGGATGATGTTATTTTCCCTTTGCAATTATCTTTGTGGGTAATGGGGTGTGAGGTGGTGCAGGGCAGAAACGACCATAAATTTGCTGGTTTATCACGGCTGGAGTTATAGATGGTTTCTTTGGAGTTAGGTGTCAGATTTAATCCTTTACACTTCTCTACTACCCCTCCACCAGTCCACCTTTATGATGTTGATGAATTAACTTCGCTGTTTGCCTCTGCTGCCCTGCTAAATGTTTATTTTATGGATATATCCATAAAATTCTTAATATATTTAGCGTTGTGTTTTTGTAGCGCTCTTAATATTTTGTTTCTTTCTTTTATTAATTTTTCTTGGCTGCTACTGTCGCTTGCTTAATTTATTAAAGTCGATCTGAGCTTTTATTTGGTGTGAATTGCTGCGAATCTGCATACACTCAGGTTGGAAAATTAAACTGGGCCCTTTAAGATACCGAAAATCACGAGTGAAATTGATAATGTTCTGAGAGGGAGGTATGTACCCACCAATGCCAGATCGCAACAAATCTTCTATAAACGACCAGAAGGGAGTCTGCTATAGACGAGCAGGGAGTCTATATAAACGAGCTGTTGGGCAAGAAGTGTTGTGTAGGCGGGAACCGAAAATACTAAAGTCAGAAGTCTCTTTCAGATTTCAGCAAACGGCATGGGTACATTTTTCCTGATCAAAAATGTAGGTACAATATGGGGTATCTCCTAACGTCAGGGTCACAAGGAATATGTATCACTTCATCATCTAAAACTCATTCTCTTTTATTTTATTTTTGTTTAATTTTTGCTAAATCATTCAATATTATATTATTGATAATCTTCTTCTTTTTATTGCAGGTAAATGATTAATCTATCTCGATTACTGTCTACATCGTAAGGATTCATAAGAGCCTAGCAAAATGGCTTTTTAGCTACAGGTCAAATCCTTTGCATATAATTTTAATAGTTAGTTGATTTGACGTTTCCGTAACGTATAAAAGTCCCTACAAAACCTCCTGCCTTTTCCTCAATTACCCCAGAAAAGCTTTGAGTCTGCATAATAAAATAGCTATTAAGAATGTATGTATGTATAATTATTATTTATGCATTTTTCACATTTTTTATTTTTAAAAACCCCCAAAACACGTACGCTTAAAGCTAATGTAAAAACTTTACCAATTTCACTGAAAATTTCACCGCGGGAAAACTCGTGTGTCAATGCCCAGAAATATACCTCGCCTAACAAATTATGTTAACCGCGGAATCTTATTGTTGAAATAAAAACTAACGAAAATATCAACGAATGTGATAAAATACAAAAAATAAATAAAAATTGTACAATATTGATATGTCTCTTCCAGTTTGAAATTTGAGGGGCTAATTCATAAATGCTGATTCCCAATTTCAACTAGAAACTCCCCCAAATTTCTTATATCCACACGCTATTGAATCTGTCTAATTCGCTAGTTTAGTGTTATAAATTAGTTACGCTAGTTTTCCCACTTAACTCAAATACCATTCATTTATTTGCTCTCATACATATATATGCCACTACTATTATAAAAATCTAACGAAATATACCGTAATTTGCTCTTAAAGGAAGAAAAAAAGAAACGTGCCTTTAAAACAGGCACGGGCAGAGCGTAAAAAATTCGGTTCTCACGCAATTGTCTTTGTGTGTGTGTCAATGGTTTTTCAGTTGGTTCAGTTGAATGTGTGTGAGAGAGCAAGCGTGCGGTGGTTCGCCCGATACTGCTTTAAAACAAACAAAAAAAAGTCCCGACATCGTTATGTAGGATATGAAAATATACATATGTGTTAGTGTGTTGATTTTACGTCTTTAGTAAAATTGAACGGAAGTTGTTAGAGAGTCTGCAGGAGGAAAATTTTTTTCTGTGTGTTGTTTTGTCTCACAACATTTTCGTAAGGATTCTCAAAGTAATAACAGAAAACAAAACAATGTTTCGGTTTGGCGAATTGTAATGAAAGGGTAACTTTAGAAAATCGATATTTTTTTTTCCTCTTTCTCAGAGGCAGACGTCGCTAAATTTTTTCGAAAAGTCAAACTTAATAAGGTCGCCATCGGAGTAAAGTGATTTCCGCTTTTTGCTATACTCCTATATGTATTATTCAATATCGATCTCGACCTTGTTCTCACTCATTTCTTCTTAGCAACTATCTGTCGATTTTCTGTAAATTTAGTTACGATCCTATTGCATATTCGACATACGCTAAGGGAATTTGTCGGACTTCAACCAGAAGAATTATACAAAGCTCGTGAAACGATTCATTCTCCGATTTTTCAATAAGAAATAGTACTTTTTCGATTTCTTTGGTAGTCATTTGGGCATACCCTTTCTGGCGCAACAGCCAGTTCAAGTTTTCATTTCATACATAACTACAAATACAACACGTGTGTGTTGGCTGTGTTGCTTTGGGTAAATTTTCATAAGCCAAACATGAACATAAATTAGAGTAAAGTTTTGTGAAAACATTTATTTTCATATTATGTTACCACATTTCCCCTGACTTCGTGTACGTGTTTTCATAGGGATTTTGGGTCAGAGTGAATATACGTTCTTCTTTTGTACATACATTTCAAAGTATACATATATGATGACCTACGTATTTACTTTAATTTGTGTAATATTAAAGAATTCAATTAGTGTAGTGACAGGTAAAGATTTTGACAAAAAATAACACACGCCATTCTAGACTCCATTCAAGATTCTGAAAATAATAAAGTGCAAACAGAGAAGGATCTTTGGTGCACCATTAACATAAAATCGGACTGTAAATGGGAGCTATATCTAAAACAGAACCGATTTCAAACCTAACGCATAACATGATAGACTAAAGTTCTTACACGCTGCCAAATTTCGTGTATATGGAACATAAGTAGGCTTCTCGGTGCACCATTTACATAAAATCAGACTAAGCTATAAACGAGAGCTATATCTAAATCTGAACCAATTTCAACAACATTTCGCGTACATCAATCAGCACGTAATTCTGTACGATGTGCAAATTTGTGTCTCATTCGGAAAAATATTGGGAGTTTGGTGCACCTTTTATATAAAATCGGACAAAACTATATATTCGACCTATAGCTAAATCCGAACCGATTTCAAACAAAATCTTCACAGACATCAAACTGGACATAATTTAGTACGCTGTGCTAAATTTTGTTTCAATCGGATAAACCTTAGGAGTTTGATGCACCATTAAAATAATATCGGACTAAACTATATATGGGAGCTATATCTGAATCTGAACCGATTTCAACAAAACTCCACATACGTCTATCTGGACCTAACTCAATATGCTGCGCAAAATTGTGTCTTAATCGGACAAATCTTGGGAGTTTGGCGCATCACTTAGATATAATCGGACGACAATATATATGAGAGCTATATCTAAATCTAAACCGATTTTCTCCAGTTTCTATAGGATTCGTCATTGGGGCAAATAAGTGACATGTGCAAATTTCATCCATAGCAGATCATAAATGCGACTTGTACTTTGTTTACAATTTAACTTAGACAGACGGACCCGTCCGTCTACCTGTTTTCCTTGTCTGTAACAAACATATCCACAAAATCATAGCACCCTGTACCACAGTGTGGTACAGGTGTGTGTGCAATTTTGGACAAATATAACGATTGAATAGTAAGAAGCTACGGATTCCATAAAAAATATTGATGTAGGAGTTAAACAATACCTTGATAATTGTATACCTCATTATTACTTGTAGGGGACATCATAGGAAATTACTAGAATATAAACACTTAAAAAACGCAAACACTGAGTGATGTATTTTAATTATTTGCCATTTATTTTCTGGTAGTGTTTCTAACCTGAATTTTTCTAGATTATAATCAGTTTTGTGATGCTAAGCAAAAATTCTTTTCTGTTGTTTAAAACAATTATTTTTTTTGTACTCATACTGTTTATTGCTCTCAACGCTTATTAAAATCCCAGTCCATCTAATTATTATCGTAATAATCATTTGTGCAAATCTTAGAAATGCTATTTCGAATTCGTTTTTGCAATTTCATACTGTGACTCAGAGATAAATCATTGCATACAGTTAGAGTTGATGGGGTGTGTTGAGTAAAGTACTAAAGTGATTTATTATTGTTTTTAGTCTACTAGGTCAATGGCATGCCTTTGGGGGAATAAATTATTTTTTAGTAATTATTTAAAACAAACAAAATATTTTATATAAAAAAATATTTTTAATGCGAACGAAATTCTAAGAAATTCAAAGCTTTAATAGAACATTGAACTTATCATCATGTTTTCGTATCTGTAGGTATTTAAAATTATTATGAGATGTGTAATGGAAATCCCTACACAACTTGAATAGTTAATTGTGAATGAATTGAGTTAATATCAACCCCACATAGTCGTCGCACATGACCTGAGTCGAAAGACATTCATCTTTAGAGCCAAAAGGATGGAAGTTCTATAAGATTATAATATAAATCTCTTAGATCTTAAATTGGTAATATTTTTCTCTCTGGCCAGGATTAATATATTATATTAAAATGAGATGAGATTATTGTTAATAAACAGAAAATATCCAAATAAATAATTTTATAAGTAAATAATTGTCGTATTAGATTAAAATGATGCTTAATGTATTCAAAAATCCGAAATCGAAAATTGCATCAATTCACAGAAATAATTTCATAAATAAAAACCTTCAAGATATAAAATGATTTCCCACCAATAACTGATTTTTCCACCAATTAAATTATTTTCAACACTTGTCATCCTACGTATATACATACATGTATACCTCCACTTTTTCCACCTTGCATTTTAATCATAGTGAGTTCTCTTTGCTCGACTCAACTCAATAGTAGCATTAAATTAAATACCACCAGATAAAAATCAACACCGTTTGGTCGTTCATATTCAAATGCAACTATAAATATTATGCCATTCATTATTTGTGGGACCCCATATATTTATGTTTATTGATTTATATAACACACAACAGCAATTCTGCCGCCATCATCATCATCATATCACTCACCCGCATATTAAATTGTTGAGGAAGCATTCGAACTCTAGCGATAAAAATTCCAAATGTGGCAAAAAACCAACTTCACATTTAACCACTCAATATGTTAGTATGTCAATACATATTGAAATGCAATGCAATGATTATATCTACAGTTTCTATAGACGTTGTTATCTGTGGTTAGTAATTACATTTTTGTGAGATAACAGTGGGGTGCAAAAGTTAAAAAAACTTCAAATAATTATGAATATCCTGCGCCACAGTGTGTTACACGAGGATCACAAATCATATATTACATCTATTCTAATTGGAAAATACAGAAAGGACGTTTAAAATACCTATAATGCTGGGAAATCCCTATAATGCTGGGAACAAAAAGAGCCACCGGACTTTCAGGAAAAACTCTTGGGGCCACACAAAGGCATAATGAGGGTATCGTTATATGGGGGCTATCTTGAAACTTTATTGATAATATTTGGTAAGGAGATATTCTGGTCAATACAAATTCAAATTTGGAGAACCACCCAAAATACTGAAATGTGGGAACTAAGGCTATAAGGGGAATACACTAAAAATTGGACCGATACTTATATTTTTGGTAGTTGAATTGGCTAATGTGTAACCAAAATAGCATAATTGTGGCCGAAATTTCCAAAATACCCAATATTGGGCAGAACTGTTATATGGAGGTTACATTAAGTCCTTTAGCCGACATCTGCACAGAATCTATGTTCAATAAAAATAGAAAGTAATGCAAAATGTTGGCTAAATCGGATTCTCCGTCTGCTTCAAATTTTCAAAATGTTGATCCTTGGTCGGTCTATGTTTGGTAGGAATATTGCGATGAGAAATATTTGGACCAAAGAGGATACAAAAATCTCCTTTTATAGGATTGACAATCTTTCAAATGTGGCCCTTTGTGTCACAGGTACCAGAAGGAGTACACCAGGCATCATTAGTGGAAATCATTAATATTTAATTAAAATATTACATTGTTTCATATGAGACCTTTTACTCCTTATAGGAGAGGTACAGAGAGAGAGAGATCGTAGGTTTGGAGAATATATTACAATGTGCAAAGTTTCGATTAATCGGTTACTCCGTTTGTTTCATATGACATTTCCAAAAGGTTTATCCTTTGTGTGCGAGGTACCAGAAGAAGTGGATTGATAGGTTTGGTTAACATGTAAAGATTATATATTAGAAAATTAATAAATTCTGCACTCAGAATGTAATGTCTAATATCTTTTACAAAATTTAAAGCATTTAATAGGACAAATTTTTCTTATGCAATTTCTAGCTCCGCAATTCTAGCTCATAACCAATTCCCTAAATTCTTATTAACAAATATTCTTTCACTTTTTATCCGTCACTGTACACGCCAACGTTTCCATTGCCACATATCACATGATTACATTTCATAGAGGGGTGTATGTATGTTTTAATACCACCGTGACATATAAATATGAATTATTTAATGCATTTATACACCTCACATGCGGTGCTGTCACATATTTAATAATAATCTCTCAATATTAATTTGATTTTTGTGGTTAATATTTTATATTATTTTTTTCACCCTTTCGACTCTGTATTTATTTAATTGGTTACCCCGCCAAAACAATGGTGTACTTTATGACGTTACAGACAGGGAAGGGAGTAGGTGTAGATAATGAGTTAAAGTGTAGAATTTATTATTAAAAAGAAATGTAAATAATATTTAAAGCACATAATGATTTTTTTGTTTATAAAATAAGAGTGGGAGAAGCAGCACAGTTTTTTCAAAAATTCATGTGAGATATTTTATGAGAGGCTGAGATCATAGTTGAGTAAATTATGAAAAAATAACTTTTTTGTAATTATTATTTAAAATATAATCAAGGTTTTATTATGAATTGATATCTTATGGCGATGGTTAAGATACGAAAAAAAAAACTAATATTCATTCTGTCTTTGTAAAAGACATACATTTCCTGCTGAAAATTCAAAACTAAATTTTTGCATATCTACATTTCCTTTCCATTTGATAATAATGTATTCCCCAACAATATAGCATTCTGTGTACACCTATTTATATATTTTCCTTGCTTTATTAGAACAACTATAGAAAATAGCACACAAAACTTGCATCAGAAACAAAAAGTTGTGGAAATTTTACTTTAAAATAACAGAAGCTTTTAGAAATGACAAAAAAACTTTAACGAAAAACAAAAACTGTGCCAGCCACACAAACCGACCTCAAATGGTAATTTAGGCTAACGACAACTGTCCGACCAGCCAATAAAGGAAAAATCAGACTACAGACCATCTCTGGCAAATGGACAGACAGACAAACAACCAGCAGAATAACAGTTACTTTGACCAGCTGACTAGCATGTCCGATAATAGTAATGTAGGCAAACCTAAAATGTGAAGTTGTTTGGGGCACACATACACACACTCACATAGCTAGCTATAGTTGTGTTAAAATGACTATTGAGAAATCGAAGAGAAGAAGAAGAAGATGGAATACACAAATGCCGTTGGAAAGAGTAGAAGATGCAAACAAAAATTGAAACTGCTGACACATTGGCCATCCACTGCACTTTGCAGGTCATCAAAAGTTACTACGTGCTAATGCACTGAATAATGCAAATCATAGAATAAGAGAGAAAACGCCACTTGCATATATTTACAGTGTGCTGTCGTGTTATTAGGGAGGTGTGTAGTTAAAAGGGAAGGAGTTTTGTCGGTAGACATGGACTTCATTTAATACCTTCCAATATGGGCTGAAGGTGTCAGTAATGTGTTATTTTGGACACTCAAATTCTATATCACTTCCTCACAAAAATGTTAAAAATGGTGCACGTTTTATAGTGTGCAAATAATAGTTCTGTCCAATTTGTATATCATAGCCTACTTTGCTATGAGGTTTATTAGTTATTTTGGGCTCTCAGTGGGTAAAATAGAATAGCTCTTCAAAAAATGTAAATGTTGACGTTTGGACATTTATCTCATGTGCATATTTTATATTTCGGGTTCTCAAGATGTTGAAAACCAACTGGTACAAGTCCTAGGCACCTTCTGACCCTTTCATTGGAATGGTTCGAAGATGAGCCATCTCCAACGAAAGTTGTTAGTGGTACCAAATGGTTGTCTGTTTCTTTGGCAAAACTGATCAAAGGGTGACAGTTCCGCTTAAGCAACGCAGTAGGTCAATTCTGAGCGGTACATGATAATGTTGAAGCCTTCGGGGAAATTCAAAAAAGAAACAACAGAAAACGAATCATTTTGAAAAATGACTATGCGGGCTCATCGTCCCAAACCAGGACCTTTTTGGACAATGACTTTTTCATATTTCCGCACATTAAGAAAATGTGCTTTGAAGCGTTCAAAAGCGTTATAAATCGGAATAGGAAAAGTGTTTGGTACAATATGTTTGAGCGTATGAAAAAGTGAGTTGGTAGGGTTGAAGAATACTTAGAAATACAATTAAATATATATATATATATATTTTAGAAGTTTTTTTTTAGAACTGAAATATATAGAAGAATATATACAGATTCTGAAAATATTTCTTTTTTATACCCTTCACCACACTATGGTACAGGGTATTATGTCTTTGTGCATATGTTTGTAACAGGCAAAAATAATCGAGATAGACCCATGGTTCCTTTTGAGAATATGCATAGAATCACTTTCTTAGTCGATTCACGACTGTCCGTCCATCTGTTGATGTTAAATTGTAAACAAAGTACAGGTCGCATTTAATGGCTCAAGGACGAACCCTATTGAAATTGGGAAAAATCAGTCCAGATTTAGATATAGCTCCCATACATATATTTTCGTCAGATTTAAGGTAAATGGTGCACCAAAGTCCCTATATATCTTTCGATTTGCACGAATTTTGGTACAGCGTACTAAAGTAGGTCTAGAGTGATGTGTGCAAAGTTTCGTGAAAATCGGTTCAGATTTAGATATAGCTCCCATATATAGTTTCGCCCGATTTTAGGTAAATGGTGCCGATTTTAGGTAAATGGTGCTATGTTTCGTGAAAATCGGTTCAGATTTAGATATAGTTCCCATATATAGATATAGCTCCCGATTTTAGGTAAATAGTCCACTAAAGTCCCTGGAAATCTTTTGATTTGTACGAAATTTGGCATAGCGTACTGAATTAAGTCTAGAATGATGTGTGCAAAGTTTCGTAAAAATCGGCTCAGTTTTAGATATAGCTTCCATATATAGTCTCGTCCGATTTTAGGTAAATAGTCCACTAAAGTCCCTGGAAATCTTTTGATTTGCACGAATTTCGGCATAGCAAGCTGAATTAAGTCTAGAATGGTGTTGCTAAGCTTCGTGAAAAGGTCCATAGCTAGACCAATTGACACAACGTACTGAAGTAATATACATAAGTCTCTGGCAAGTTTCCTGAAATCGGTTCAGATATAGATATATAACAAAAACCCGACGTCTGTTAGGATTCATCTGTTGAATATACCAATAAGTGGTGAAGGGTATCATGTAGTCGGCCCAGTCCGACCTTACTACTTTTCTTAATGGTTTATTCTTGGTGTAGTTCTAGCACCATAGTTGAACCTTTTAATTTTGCTTTGATACTTCATATCCTGAATAGTCACCGCTACAGTAGATATTATTACTTCTCTCTCCACGAATTTAATTCGATTCGGATGTAATTTATCCTCCGACTACTGTAACTAAATTCTGTTGATAGTTATAACTATTCTATATTCATACATAATCACATCCCCACTGATCCCCCAAAAAAATTAAAAAAAAAGGACACACACATTAGAAAATGTTTCTCTAAACAACAAGTTGAACTGGACAATGAAATGTTATCTGGCTTAGAAGAGAGGAGAAAAAACCTCAGCAACAACAACAGCAAATTGTAGCATACAACACACATATATTCCAACTATAACTCGATGTTAGATTTCATATTCAAACTATGAATTTTATGACCACAAGTAGGAGTTTATGCAACACCATGCATGATAATGACAACAATGATGCTATGATGCTGAAATGCTAAGGATGGAGAGGGATGATCATCGAGATATCAAACACACACACAAATATATATTTATGCACATAATTCATAAGTAGCCAGTAATATGGTGATGTGATAAAGTTTTGTCGGAAGCAGTACAGCAACAACCCTCAAGCTTAAAAGTGGGGGAAATTCATGGTTATTGAATAAAAAAGTAAATTGTTTGAAAGTGTTTTTGACAGCTTAAAAGGGTAGATGGATAAAAAATAAAGTTCCCGAAATATGCATTTATGAATATTTTTATTAGGAGCTTACAAAAAGTGCAAGGAGTTTTCAATTAAATGTTGGTTAATCTTACTACGGGTTGAATTGAACAAGAGTAGGGGTACAAATCACGTCATTCCTTGTACTTGGACAAATCACCAAATGTATTAATCGGATTATTTTTGTAATCAAAAATATGCTTTTATTAAAAAGATGGTGGTTAAATTGTTTATGTGAATTCCGTTATTTGTTGAGTTTCTATTTATATTAAACTTTTAGCCATTTAAATATACATACAAATACACATATTTTTTCCAAAGGCAACAGTGATATAGTGAACAAATTTTTTAATACTACAACACATAAATGCTCTATGAAATTAACTTTGTAATACCCTGTAATGAAAATGTGCCTGATATTAGTTAAAGTGCTAAACTAAAATAATTTGACACATCCCATGATGTTTTATGGAAGTATGTGTTATATGGGATATAAACTTATAATCTACTATGTGGAGCTACAAAAAGTCATGGACCTGCGTTACTTAATATGATATATTCTAAAAAAATTGGAAAAATATTATTATTGAAAAAATTGTTGTTCCACCGAACACTTCATAACAGTTAAGTTTGATTGACTATGATAAAATGGCGCATATTTTTTCTTACACACCAAAGAATGCATACTTTTGTCTCCTAATTCCACATCTAATCCACGTCCCGAATTTCGGGGTTTTCAGAACATAGGGAAAGTGTGTCGTAATTCATACGATACCCAACATTTTGGTTCGTACTATAATTATAATTTTTCGAAATGTTGACTGGGTTTAGGGGATTTAGTAGAAGGAGTGTACCTATAGTGTCCCTCTATTGGAACTGATCAAGGTCTTGATAAAATATTACGATTTAGCGTAGGTGTATTGGTACTAGAAATTTCAAACATTGGTCAAACCAAGGCGAACCTGTGGAAGCACAATCGGAAAGCTGTGTTCTTGGGAGGGTGAAGTACCAAAAGGAAGGGACCTATATATTCCAATAAAAAAGTATAAATTCAATAGAGTGCATCGAAAATGGCGGTCAAATTTTTCAAAATTAAATTATTCAAATAATTTTTGAAAACTTTTTGAAGAATAAAACATAAAGAAAAAATAAATATTTTATTTCTTAGTTGTTTTTAATTTTAAATAATTTGGCGTATATATTATAGATATAAAACTGTGACAGTCCGCAATTAAATTTGAAATGTACCGGATTTCGTTGAAGAACTTTCTCCATATCTTCAAAATACTGAATAATTTTGGGGTTTTTATATAGGGGAAAAATTCAAAGTACTAAATTACAGGCAATTTAGTTGAAAAACGCGCACGAAATATCGTAATTTGGGGGTACCGTTATATTGGGGCTGCTCTAAAAAGAGGACCAACAATTATTTTTTGGTATGAAAATTTGCTACTCGATAATGTCATTTGTAAACCGTGACCCACAATGGTATCAAATGTTACTGGTATAAAGCTCAGCATACAGATTTGAAATATATAACGCTTTTCTTTTCTTCTTCTGAAATGGACGTTTTGTCAAACAAAATAGGATTCCTGGCCCATAGTGCAACCATGCGAACGGAAATTTCTAAATCGAGTTCAAATATCATAGGACACAATTTGAGCTATAGAAATTTGTGCTCTGTAACAGTTGGGGAAGTATTGATCTCACATCATAAAACATTCGGTTTACTTATATGGAGATTTGAAATCAAAATTTCAAAGTGTTAAAATTACAGGACAAAACTAATAACAAAACTAAAAAAAATTGTCAATGGGTGGTGTAATGTAATATTTCATACATATGTACATTTCGGTATACTATCAAGAAATCATCATACTTTATTATTCATTGCTTTTCTTTTTATTAATTTAAAAACTTAAATTTTTTTCTTTCAGGTAAATAACAATACATCT